>NC_029779.3:8446836-8472977 GCF_000817695.3 Arachis duranensis | reverse complement strand
TATTTATTAATTTTTTTGACAAAACTGATTTGTCTGTCTAATTTTAATAAAAATAATATAATTTAACTGATTATATATATTAAATTTTAATTATTAAAAAATATTTTTAAAAAAAGATATTTTTACCATCTTTATCTGAGTGGATCCATAATTAAATATTTGATTAAATTGTTATTTAATAATTTTTAATTATCTATTTTATTTACTTTATACGAAGATAATTTTATGTGAGTAGAAGTTAATATTAGTTGATTGTATATATGTTCGTCGTTTTCCTTTCTTTTAATATGTGTTTCTTAAGAGGCACATAAGTAGGAAAAGAACCCTCTAAAATGTTGGAATAAATAATTTTATTAATCCAAATTATCCATATTAAATTACCAAAAGTATAATATAATGTGGAATCATACCTTTATTCATAAGAGTCAGAAATTGATGGAAGAATTTGAATTTTGTAGTTCTTTCGATCTTTTTCAATCAAAGTCTTCTGTATTTCTAGGTGGCTGAATTGCAACTCCTTTAATGGAGAAAGAGCAATAAATGCGGCTTTGATATATTGGGGACCGAAACCTGAAAGCCTATTTATATTTGAGCATGACACCCATTAAACCTTAAAACTCAAATAAAATAATATCTAAAATCCAAAAGATAATATATCTAAAATTCAAAAGATAATTATCTAAGGAATAAAAGATAACGTCTAATTTTATTCTCATTTAATTCCAAATCAAAAGTAATAATGACTTATTCAATTTAGCATTTATAACAATAATTGAGATCACTATTATATAAGTCATTTAATTTAAAATAGCATAATTTATTATTATAATTAATATATGTATTACTCACAAACAAATTAGGACATAAAAGGCATAGCAAACTGTTACACCATAAAATCAAATCTAATAAAAGATTTTCTTCACAAAAATGAAACTTAGAGATGAACTAACATTGAAAAAGGATATTAAATAGCTCCTCTCTTGTTTCTGCCACTCATATATATAAATTGGGAAAGTATAGGGAGCCAATAGTATAAGCGTACAATGCGAACAATGGAGGTTTAGGAAGTATTAGAGATATACTCGTTAATGTTACATTGTCCTATCAAGTTCCACTTTTGGGATGAGTGGTTTCATAATATGATATTAGAGTTTTAGATCCAAAAGGTCGTGGGTTCGATCCTTGGTCATAGATCAAAGATTTAGCCCATTGTACACATTATATACTTAGGCCATTGATTCCCTAGCACAACTCATATAAATTTTCCCAATAGAGAGGGCATGATTATACACAAGTACAAAATGTTCATCACACTTATTTGGCAATCTCGTGCCTTTACAGTTTACATCGTACATATCCCACACATTATTAATTACGCACAATAATTTGTAATCAAACTGTGACACAAAACATGATTATTTTTTGTCTCTCATAAAATATTGAATACAAATACCATATATATACTAATTAATTATGCAATATATTTTCACATCGTCTCGGTTTGTTTTTCGTTGCGACCACCATTTTCCATGGTCATAATTGTGGACTGAGTGAGATCGCTCTCTCTACCATCTTCGCCGGAGATCTCCTCCAAGGACCGCCCCTTCGTTTCGGTGACCAAGAAAGTACACAAGAATCCCAAAAAGTTTGTCAGCGCCAGAATCTTCATGGCGCGACTTATCTGATGCAAGTCACCCTTCACCGTATAACTTTGTATCCCAAATGATCCCACCATTGCACCGGCTTTTCCCGCCGCGGCGCTCAGCGCATGACACGTGGACCTCACACGCGTCGGAAAAAGCTCGGCCGGCAGCACGAACGTCGTGCTGTTGGGTCCGAAATTCGCAAAGAAGAACGTCAATCCGTAAAGAAGAGCAAACAATATCTTGCTCTCTTCTTTGAGGTATTCGTACTTGACACCCATTATGAACATGAAAACCGACATCATGAAGAAACCCATGAGTTGGATCTTGAATCTTCCTATCTTCTCAATGAAGACAACGGTGAACCAGTAGCCAGGGAAGGTTCCGAAGAAAGCAATGAAGAACATAGCGCGTGAAGTTTTCATAACTTCTTCAATGGCGTTCATGTTGACCTCCTGGGGAATCATTCCCATGGCAGGGAAGATATCCTTCTGAGTAAGGTTCTGAGAGTAGAAAGCTATGTCCAGCAAGAACCACGTGCTCATGGTTCCGATGAGGTGGCGGCCATGTCTCCGAAAGAACTCGTTGGACCAGAGAGGGTATTGGTTCATTGATTTGAACTGAGCTATCTTTTCTTGTTCTGCAAGAATCTCGATGTCCAAAACCCTAGCCATGTCCGTGGCGGCTTGCTTGGCGTTCCCTTCGATCAAGGCCGTGTAGCGACCGGTTTCCGGCATCCTCATCCTCCAGTAGAATGTTAGCAGTGCGGGAACTGCACCGATCATGAGCACGATACGCCATAGAAAATCGCCTTCCGGTTGCGTCGAGAGTGCGGGGTTCGTGTTGTACGACGGAGCAGGGTAGTTGTGCAAGAAGAGAGCCGAGATGATCACCGATATTAGACCGGCGAAAATGATCCCCACGCCTTGCATGGCGAACACCGCCGCAATGAAAGCGCCACGTGTCCTTTTGTTGGCGTATTCGGACATTATCGTCGCAGAAAGAGGATAGTCTCCACCTATGCCAAACCCTAGCCAAAACCTACATTAGAGGTATTAATTAGTACAAAATTTCTAAAGCTTTAGCTATGCTTTACCAATCATCATCTTTGATTTGTACAGTGATCAGCTAATTTATTTGTTTATATAAATATTGAAAGCTCTATATTTAAATTAGAAGAAACTCAAGTGTAATTAATTTTATGTAAAGTTGATAGTTGAAAGTTATTAATTAATTTGATAAATTTGACTAAACTATCATTTATCAATTCTTAACTATCAATTTTACGTAAAATTAATTATATAAAAAATTAATTATTAAATTAATTATTTATATAAAATATATATTAAAATATAAAATAAATATTAAAAATAAATTAAACAATATATAAAAATTAATAAATTATATATATAAATATATAATAATTGATTTTAATAATTAATTTTGATATATAAATAATAGAGGAATACTTATAGGGGTTAACAAATTTTGTTATTTGTAGCCATCAATTAGCAATTATAACAGTGTTTTTGTTAGTGTCAAATTTCATCTAATAGTAAAGAATTACTCATTTTTTTGTTGACTAAATGCTGATCAAATTTTAATAAAAATACTGTCCACTAGACTAGTCTTAAATAATATTTTTGATAATTTTTATACTAGTGTTGGCTAGATATGTTGAAAAAAACTAGTATTTAGCACTAACAAGGCTGTAATTAGAAATGAATAAGATTAGTTAGTTGAGATTATGGTAATTAATGAAGTTATATATATATATTTGAAGTACCTGAAGAAGCAGAGCGAGGTCATGACGGACTTGGCGGTAAGACCAAAGGAGAGACCGGAGCCGATGGCGCAGAAAACCATAATGATGAGGGTTATACCGTACACCTTCTTACGCCCCAGCTTGTCACCCAACCAACCAAACACTAACTGCCCTGTGAGGGTTCCAAACAGCGCCACCCCGATCACAAAGTTGTTCACCGTTGTTGGAAGCTTTCCCGGTTTCGGTGATTGTGGGTCGAAGTAGTACAATCGTCCCAAGAGTTTGGAGACGGTGGAGATGCAGAAGAGGTCGTAGGCATCCGTGAAGAACCCCATCCCGGCGATCACTATGGCGGTTACATGGTACCATTGCGTTCTCGCCGAGTCCAGTGCTTCAAGCACCGCTAGTGATGACATCTTTGATGAGTTAGTTAGTTAGTTAGGTATAGTTTAATTCATTATGGTTGTGGATATGTATATATAGTGGTTAAGAGGATTTGATCATTTAGGTGTGGGTGAATAATCCTAGGTTGCGGGGGTGGGGGAGACATGAACGAGAAATTTGGATTGGTGATTTATGTGGATGTTGCTGTCTCTTGTTGATGGAATACAGGGTATATTCTTCCATTGCTATATGTTTGATTTTGGAAAATTAGTTAGTGATAGCTGGCTTATCAGATTAATTATTAAAAAGAGCAATGCTAGGGCCAGTAATTTTTGTGATTGTTAACCATCAATTAGCCATTAATGATGATTTGATGGTGTGAGATTGGTATGAGATTTCATCCAATGGCTCACCTTCCTCTGCTGGTTACATGCTGACCAAAATTCAATAAAACTGCTGGTCCCTAGACTTTTTTTATTAAAAATTCTTAGAGTCAATAATTTTTGGTATTTTTTTTGTCATTATTTAATAGTTACAGGCACTAAATTATTTTCAATAATAAATAAATTTTTATTAATTTATGTATATAAAATTTAAAAATATGAATATAAATTATATTAATTTATGTATAAAATTTTAATAATTATAAATATAAATTATATATTTTTTATGTGTAAAATATTTAAAAATATTAAAAAAATAAATATATTGCCAATAAATTATAACTCAAATAGTATAACTTTTCTATACTTATTTAAATGGCCGCATTAATAATATTTACTAAGTATGGTTCACTAACTATTAGCGTTAGTGGTTACAGTGATGTGCTAGATAGCTAGCTACCTTTTATGTGCACACAACATTTATAGGAGATCGTTAGAATTTAAGAGAACATTGTTGCATGATGGTCTAAGATGAAAAATCTACGGATTTGTCAATGCCTCAATGGTCCATTTTTATTGGACGTGAGAATGAGCTTAGCTTCTCTTGAAAGCCATGGGATGTGTGTGTACGTATATATACTTTGTGGACATCGAAAGTTTTCTTTTTCTTTGTTTTGGACTTTACTATCATGGCTAGCGGACTTATAGACGACGATCCACTACCACCACGACCAACACCTAGACGCACCACCGATTATCACGAGCGAGACAAGGATTACATAGTAGCTAGTTAGGATTTTATTCTATTGATTTTGGTTTTTTGAATTTTGAATAAAGGTGTACGTTTATTATTTATTTACTTTTGGATAAATTTATGTGCTATTTTTTTTTTAAGTTAGGAATGAAATTCGAATTCGTAATTTTTAGATAAGTATAAAAAATTTATATTATTTGAATTATAATTCGTTGACAAATTTGCGTGCTATTATTATTTGATTTTATAATTTATTTAGATATTTTATTTTATAATTTTATGATATAACAAGTAGCTGAAATATAATTAATATATATTATTAATGTATATATAATAAGAGCCGAAAAAGGTATTAACACGTACGGTTGAAACGAAAATATATAATTAAAATGAAAAAATGGTCATTAATTATTACAAGTGAGATTGCATAAGTCTTTTTTTTATTCCATTCAAATATTGGACAAAAAATAAAGTAATTGTCTTCTATTTAATTTTAATTCTTATTTTTTTATATTATATATCCCTTTCTTTACTTCTTCTGTGTGCCAGTTTAGATCCAAGGACCTTATGGTTAAGAACAATGCTAATAACCCTCAAGTTACTTGGGAAGCTCTTTTTATATTATATATAATATCGAATTAATTAATAAGCCAATAGACTAATTCAACACATTTAATATATGAATTCAAATTTAAATTTAAACTCCATTAAAAAATAAATTTATAGACTTATCTTATTGAATTGTTAAAAAGTCGNAAGAGATAATATACCTTTTTTTAATCTTGTTATGCCTAAACTCTTTCTTTCGGCTAGACTCAACAGGACTCGCTCAAACTCATGAATTGGCGAGCATGAATTGTGTGTTAGGATGATTGACCAAGCAAACTAAGTTAGTTGGACAGTTATGCCAGTTGGATTAGTTTTCAGTTACTTGCTCTTAAAGTTAGTTATCACTTTGCACTATATAAACACATATTACTGTACTTGTAATGTCAACTTCTTCAATACAAAATATCCAGATTATTCTATTCCAGCTTTTTCTTTTCTCTCTCTTTGTTTGTTCTTAAAAGTGGTTGAACCTCTGATACCTCACAAGGTATCAGAGCTGCAGTGAAATGGTGTCTCCATGTCTTCAGTGAAATTACTATTGCGGCTAGTTCAAGGTCGTGAGTTGGATAGTTGGCTTCGTGGGTCTTTAGTTGCCTTGACGGTTATGCCACTACCTTCTTGCATTGCATTAGTACGCAACCCAAAAGACATTACTGTAAACTTCATTCAAAAAGTCATCTTCGGAATGTCTTCTTCTTTTATCCTTATTTGATGATACCCTTATCTCAAGTCAATTTTTTGAAAACACCGTTGCACCTTGTAGTTAGTCCATTAAGTCATTTATTCTTGGGAGGGGATACTTGTTCTTCACCTTGATTTTTTTGAGTTGTCTATAGTCTACGCAGAGACGCATACTACCATCATTTTTGAACAATACTGGAGCTCCCCAGGGAGAGACGCTTGGTCTGATGAATCTCTTTTGCAGCAGTTCTTCTAGTTGGTTCTTTAGTTCAATGAGCTCCAACGAAGCCATCCAGTAAGGGGCTATGGAGATTGGCCCTATTCCACGCACCAATTCTTTGGAGAACTCGACTTCTCGTGTTGGGAAAAAGAGGGTATATCTTTGGAAAAGATATCTGAAAAGTCTCGTACTACTGGTATCTCACACAACTCCTGATTGGGATCTGCTTTTACCGAATTTAGCAAGGCACATTCTTGTCTCGTACTTGTACCTTTGGAGGATTTGGAAGGTCACTTGTGTCATGTATGGATGGAGAAAGAAAGATGACTTTTCTCTCAAAACAATCTAACAAGACTCAGTTTTTGTTGAGCCAATCCATTCCTATGATGTCTAGTCCTACTAAAGGGAGGCACACTAGGTCAGCAAGGTATGACTTATTTGAAATGAGGATGCAAGTTTCCTGACAAACCTGCTGAGTTTTGACACTCTTACCGGCTGGGGTAGTCACTAGTAGGACATATGGTAGTTTGGTCATGGGTAAACTGATTCTACTAGTAGCAGGGAGAGATATAAATGAATGAGAAGCACCGGTATCGTAAAGAATAGTTAAAGGAACTCCATTAATTGTGCACTTACCCTCGATTCGATCTTCTGACTAGTGGGCTTCTTTGGCTTGCCATAGATTTCCTGTTCATGGGTAACCATAGGTAGAAGTTTTATCAGTCGTACCTTCTAAGACAGGATTTCTAGGATCAACTTTGCTCTGATGCCAATAATGTAACACCCTAAGTTAATATTCTACCTTTAAAGGCCTTTAAGTAGGGTGTTACACTTAATATGAAAAAGCAAATAACTAAATCGTTAGGTAAGAAGAGAAGGAAAACACGCGCGAAACTTTGGGTGGAAATCGAGTAGTACTAAAGGATGAAATTGAACAAAACTCAAAGAGGTTCAAGCAAACATAAAAGAATTCCCATGAATACGGTCCTAAAGGGGATAGTGCTTAAAGGTAACTATGACGAAAAAGAAACTAATGCATCCTAACTAATTTCATCGAAGAAACTTCCATCCTTGTGTCATGTCCTATCCTTGGCCTGAACCCTTCAGTTCTTCGCAAATCGAGGTACTAGCAATCTTTCTCCAACACTTTTTCGCGCAATGAAGATTTGATTCCGTTGTGCCATATTCCTCTGGAGATAGTATGGGGAAAAAAAGAAAGGGAGTGAGGACCTAACGTCTCAGTAGGAGTACTATGCAACACCTCTATATCCATCTCCAGCCCACGTGCGGGATTTTTAAAAAGAGGCGTATGATATGGCATGTAATATGCATCTTTCTTGTAGAACATGTGTGTAAGAAGAGAAAGCATACAGGAAAAATAGAAGGATAACATCCTAAGTAGCATCAACATAATCATACATAAATCTGAAAAGAAATAAAAAATCAAACTTTCATCCATGCTTTCTTCTTTCTTAACTTTTAACTTTTATGGAAGGTATTGAGCTCAAACCGGTATAAATGAGAGTCCCCTTCCCTTACCGAAGGTTCTTATCTCGAATGTCTTGGCGATCACCTTCCCTTACCAAAAGATCATCTCGATCGATCACCCTCCCTTACTGAGGGATCATCTCGATATCTTGTCTTTGGGGGTCACCTTCCCTTACCGAAGGATCATTTCCTCAATTCAATTTACAATCAAGGTTATTTAGACATACACAAGAAAGGAGTTATATCAACAAAGATATTTTATTATAAAATTGATGGGAGTTTCCTTCCCTTACCGAAGGTTCCCAAAAGTTTGCCGATCACCTTTCCTTACCGAAGGATCATCTCGATTCGATCACCTTCCTTTACCGAAGGATCATATCGATTATCTTGTTCTTGGGGGTCACCTTCCCTTACCGAAGGATCATGCCCTCAGTTTAATTTACAGTCAGGGTTATTTTAAGCATACATAAAAAGAGGGTCATACAAGAAGCATTCATGCATGAAGATGGAAAAAATTAGGATATACTAAGTAATTAAATATAACCTGGTAAAAGGTATGTACTCTCAATATTAATGGAACATTAACGATATAATGATATGAAAAGTCATGTAAATGCACATGGTAAAATTATGGCATATTAAATAATTAAATAAAACATGGTAGAAAGATATGTACTCTTAACATTAAGGGACGTTAATGATATAATGATATGGAAAGTCATGTAAATGCACATGGTAAAATTATGGCATATTAAATAATTAAATAAAACATGGTAGAAAGATATGTACTCTTAACATTAAGGGACGTTAATGATATAATGATATGGAAAGTCATGTAAATGCACATGGTAAAATTATGGCATATTAAATAATTAAATAAAACATGGTAAAAAGATATGTACTTTTAACATTAAAGGAATGTTAATGATATAATGATATGGAAAGTCACGTAAATACATATGATAGGATCATGGTACATTAAATAATAAAACATGGTAGAAAGGCATGTACTCTCAAAAGTAAAGGAACGTTAATGGTATGAAAAGCCATGTAAATGCATATGGTAGAATTATGGTATATTAAATAATTAAATAAAATATAAAATTAGGAACATTTATAATATAATGATATGAAAAGTCATGTAATTGCACAAGGTAAAAATTAGGATATATCAAGTAATTAAGCATGGTAAAAAGGTATGTACTAATGAATCAAGAGGTCATGAATGATAGAATAGATGAACATGGTCAATATGGATAAGGGATGAGAACAAGTTATTAATGCCATGTACCACATGAAAAGATAGAAATCATGCATGGATGGAAGAAAAATAAACTAGAGCATACTACATGCCAATATAAGTAAGAAAGGCATAATTTCCTACACTTTTTCTAACGCTTCCTTATTGCCTATGAACTTGCCTCTTGTGTTCCTTGTGTTTGCACACAGAATATATTTTTGTAGAGAGAGAAGGGAGAGAATTAGTGTTTGAGAGAAGTGATTTTCTACATATAGGTGCACCCCTATTTATATACATTTGGTGATAGGGTGGTTGGGATAATTTTAAATTCAAACGGAAGGCGGTTACTAGATTCCTATCCATAAATTCAAAATTCTAAGCCCAGCTCCCAACTGACTTTCGAATTTTGAATTTAATTTTTGTTTTTAGAAGGGGTGGTTGTTACATCAACACTGAAAAATCCAAATCCATTCTAACCCATCCCAAAACCCACAATCCCTTATGACAGATCCTTGAAGATTTGAGACCGAAAAAAGTCTTGGAAAAGTAACTTTCAGAACACCACAAGGTAACCAGCTATCCTCCCAAAAGCGGATTATCCTGTTATCCCCTAGTTCCATAGCCAAGCCTCTGATCATCTTCTCTTTCACTTGTGCCTCCCTGATTGTAGTTGACAAATATCCTTTTAATGACTCCCTCTTGTAGGTACAAGCTGAACACAAATCATCTTAAAAGGATTCATATTGTTACAGGAACATACAATTTTCTTCCAAAGTGGATAATTCTCTTTTG
Source organism: Arachis duranensis (assembly GCF_000817695.3). Lineage (NCBI taxonomy): Eukaryota > Viridiplantae > Streptophyta > Magnoliopsida > Fabales > Fabaceae > Arachis > Arachis duranensis. The sequence continues at coordinate 8,463,018 of NC_029779.3, read as the reverse complement.
AAAATCTCCACCACCACTTGAACAGGAGACAGGAGCGCTGTATTCCGAATTACCGCGTCACCAACTCCCAAACCTCCTGCCTTTTTGGGCCTATACAACTTCTCATTTCACTAGAGGCATCTCGTCCTCCTTACTCCACAAAAAGCGCCTCTGTAAAGATATTATTTTGTCTGCTACTGTCTTCGACATTTTGTACAAGCTGACATAGTAAATAGGCAGGTTATAAAGAACATATTTAATGAGAACCAGCTTACCCACTTTATTCAGAGACCTTGCTTTTCATAGACTTAGCTTTTCCTTCACCTTATCAATCACTGGTTTTTATGTCTTGACCAACCTCAGATTCGCTTCCAGAGAAATGCCAAGATATCTGACAGGTAAATACGCCTCTTTACACCCCAACAGTTGACACATCTGTGTGTCCCACTTTGCTCACAATTAACCGGGATCAAGCTGAACTTGTCAAAATGGATACTCAGTCCTGACATCATCTCAAAGCAGCGCAACAACCGCTTATAGTTTCTGATCATCTCTTCTTTAGAAGGACAAAAAAATATAGTATTATCCGCAAACTGCAAATGTGACAACTCAACGTTATCCCTTCAACCAATAACGGAGTAATGCGTTCATTCCACACCGCCTATCTAATCATCCTATGTAGAACATTCACAACAAACACAAATAGAAAGGGAAAAAGAGGGTCAACAATTTTTATTTTTTTTCCATTATTTAATGGTTATAGATACTAAATTATTTTTAATAATAAATAAATTTTATTAATTTATATGTATAAATTTTAAAAAAATATAAATACAAACTATATTAATTCTTGTATGCAAAATTTTAATAAATATAAATATAAATTACGGGTTATGCTACGTGTACACTAAAATTAACAACCAAAGTCAGCAATCAGTATAAAATACATACTAAAATATAAATATACATTGAAAATAAATTAAACCACACATGTATTTATACATAAATAAATTGATAGTTGATTTTAGTGGTTGATTTTAGTGTACAAATAATATTTTTCATAAATTATATATTTTTTATGGCCAAGTCTATGGTGGTACAAGAAATGGTACCTAGTGGTGGCTAATTGTTGACCCACCAATAAATATATGACACTTGGCCAAAAAATTATGAAAGGAAACTTGCTTAATTAATAATGAGAATGATAAAGGTGCGATAACTCATCAAATATTACTGTGAGGACAAAATAGAAATTTGAGCACCAAAAATTGAATCTTATGATGTGAGCTGTGCTAGGCCAATAAAAACATGAAAAACACAACACTAATACGAACAAAAATTGATAAATACCAGGAAGAAAAGATCTTGGGTTTTTTAAATTTTTTTTAAACTAAACTAGTAGATAACCAAATTTATAATACATTACTCTAAAAAAAAGGAGAAAATCCAGTTTACAAACAAGAGAGAAAAAAAAGAGGAAAATACCCTCCGTGACACTTCTTCTTTGTCTGAAACTCTTTTTTCTTTTTACTGGTTTCTAAATTTTTTTTTTATAAAACTCTATTATTTATGTTAGTATTATGAACACTAACATATCTTACAAATTATAGATGTTTAATTGAAATGTTGTAATATTAATTCAAAATTATTTTAAAATTTTAAAATTTTAAAATTTTAAAATTTTAAATTTAATTATGTTTAATAAATTTTTTAAAATGTATTTAAAATTTTTTAATATTAAACATTTGAATCTCCTAAATTTTAAAACAAACAAAACAATCCATAATGTTTATTCTTTTGTGACATAATACAATCTCCTTTCAATTTGATTCTTGTAATCGAAATAATTGTTTTAAAATTTTTAAGTAATTTTAAAAACTGTTTTGATAATTGTAAATTCTTAGGAAGAATTTTATGCGTTACTCTGAATCAAATTGGGGAAACAAAAATAAATGTTGGAGACTGTTTTATATATTTTAAAATTTAGAAGACTAAAGTCCCTAACTTAAAATCAATTTATTTTTATAAAAGGAATTTTATTTTTATATGTGTTTTTTCGTATATTGTTTTAAAATTTTTGTATTTATTTATTTATTGTTTATAATCTACCCTGTCTTCTCCGATCCCCACTGGTCGTTGCCATGCCAGCTATTACCAGCAATCTCGACGGCAACCTTGCTGTGACTTTTTCTCCTCCTTTCGGTTACAACAACTACATTTCAATGGCCAAGCCTTACGACAAGATGCCGTCAACAATCCACCAAGAACTCTAAGTCAATTATACCTGATCATTCATCAATTTCAGAAGGAGGTATCTATCTTTTATTTTAATTTTCTATCAAAAAGTAATGTGATTTTCTATCTAATTACCCTTTAAAATTTTTACCTCCTCTATTAACTATTTATATCGTGTTGAAGGATCTTTTTGAAAGTCAAAAAACAACGTTACCTACTAGCTGTAAGCAAATAATTGAAAGAATTCTTATAACTATTGATTTAAGAGAACATTGTTGCATGATGGTCTAAGATGAAAAATCTACGGCTTTGTCAATGGTCCATTTTTATTGGACGTGAGAATGAGCTTACCTTCTCTTTGAAAGCCATGGGATGTGTGTGTAGTGTGTACGTATATATACTTTGTGAACATCGAAAGTTTTCTTTTTCTTTCTTTTGGACTTTACTATCATGGCTAGTGGACTTATAGACCTTAGAGAGTAGATTACCTTGTTCAACAATGAACTAAGTTAACGAAGGAATGGGAGGAGTGACAAGGCAAATATCACTTGCTGACGATCCACTACCACCACGACCAACACCTAGACGCACCACCGATCATCACGAGCGAGACAAGGATTACATAGTAGTAGCTAGTTAGGATTTTATTGTATTGACTTTGGTTTTTTGAATTCTGAATAAAGGTGTACGTTTATTATTTACTTACTTTCGGATAAATTTGCGTGCTATTTTTTTAAGTTAAGAGTGATGAAATTCGAATTCGCAATTTTTAAATGAGTATAAAAAATTATGTCATTTAAAGTTTAAACTATAACTCGTCGGCAATAGGGACGAACATAAGGGGGCGAGTGAAGGCCTCGGTCCCAGTTTTTTTTTTAAAGGAATAGTAATAAATTATTAAGTATGATTTAATTTTTTTTAAAAAAAGTATTTAGTATTTAGTTTAATATAAATAAAAGTTCAAGGTGTTTGATTCGGTACGTTGATAAATTCATACGTAACCGATACGTTTAAAATATGGACAAATAATAATTAGCCATGTGAAATTTATTTTCCACATTAGCATTTATTTTTTTTTCAAAAATATATATTATATCACCACTTTTATTATAATACCCGTTTAATTAAATAAAAATAAAAAATAATTTTTTATGTAATTTTATAAAAAATCTTAAACATCCTTATTTTATTTGATTAGACAAAAATATCCTTTTAAATCAATCAAATTTTAGAATTCAACTAATCCTAATTTTATATTTTCAAATAATTTAAATAACAAAACAAAAACATATCTGAAAAACAAAAAAAAAATCAAAATTGTTTGTTCAACTGGGTTTCAAAAATTCTCTCTTAAATCTGTTCTTCTCTCCTCTTCCTATTCTCTCTCTCCCCCGCTGGAACATGATCTCTCTCATCTTTCTCGGCGTCGCACTCAAGCTCTCTCTCGTCTCCGGTCTCGTAATCAAGGTCGTCGCCCCTCTTCTCGTATCCGAGACCCTACTTAACTAAGGATTGAAAACCCTAGTTACATAAATGTCCAATTTTTTTTGGAAAAAACATGTGTAAAAGATTTAGAAACTGCATTGCATAACTACAAATCAGTTTTTGCTGATGTTCCTGGACAAGTAATTTGGTCTGTGGCTGAAATTTATCGATTTGAGCATGTCTTAGTGGAGATATTTGCTTCTTAATTCTTGAATGCTTCTCATCTTAAATTCTGAATCTAGCTTTCCAGTCACGTGAATTTTTTGGCAGTGCAAGAAACTAGTTGCTAAAATCGGGACAATGATGAGTGTTCAAGTTATCATTGAAGGATCAATGAACAGTTTAAAACCTTACTTTTCAAGCTTTTGGAGGCGCAATTTCACTATATGTGCATTGTGATTAAGTTGCTTAAATTTGGAATTTTGTTTGTCACATAACTCTGATGTCTTGAATCACTTCAATAAGCTCTGTTACTTGACAAAAAATAAAGGAACTGAAGAATATATGATATCTTGAAATTAAACCAGTATAGTAGCGATATGGTTGAGATTCTGTTCTCATATATGAAATGCAAATAGACAGTGTAAATTTTGATGATTTAAAATAACTTCATGTTATCAACACAACAGTTTGCTCCTCTTTTATCCTACTAAACTTCTATATATATAGTCATCTGTTTATTCTTTTTGAGAGAGAGAGGTTCCATTTTTTGGAGATGAAATATACTTTGTTTTTAAATTAAGGTTTCTTTTGTAGTGCATTCTTTCTCTCTTTTTTCGCCAAAAATTTAATTTATTCAATTAGAAATCAAGGTAACAAAGTAACTTTATTAATTTTATCGCATACTGGAGTCCTTTCCTTTACAAATTGATGTAATTCCTAGGATACATGTAATTATTGTTTCATGCTCATTGAGAACTTGTATGGATATGTCCCTTTTTAAAGTTGGTGGAAAGCAGATGCACAGGCTGAATTTGCCTCTTTAATTACAAAGATAATTTATAACAATGAAATTAAAGGATTGATTGTCATGGTTAAATTATAGTTTACCTCTTACACTACAAGAAAACAAGCTTTTTGTTACGCTTTTAAAGCGTAGCGAAAAGTCCTTAAAAGCGTGGCGATAGCTTTTCGCCACGTTTTTTGAGCTACCGGCACGCTTTTGAAAGGGTCACAACTGCAAGGGTGCCGGTTGCTCTATCGCCACGCTTTTTGTGACCTATTGGCACGCTTTTTTTCTTGCCACGCTTTTAAAGATCGCCACGCTTTAAAAGCGTGGCCATATGTGTGAACTATTGCTACGCTTTTAAAGTGTGCCAATAGCAAGATATGGCTACGCTTTTAAAGCGTGCCAATAGCATGCCATATAGCTACACTTTAAAAGCGTGCCAATAGCAAGACATATGGCTACGATTTAAAAGCGTGCCAATAGGTGTGAGATACAGCTACGCTTTTAAAGCGTGCCAATAGCAAGACATATGGCTACGCTTTATAAGCGTGCCAATAGGTGTGAGATACAGCTACGCTTTTAAAGCGTGGCTGTTCATGCGCAGTGCAACGTATATCGCCACGCTTCCAAAGCGTGGGAACAAGTAGAGATATGGGTACGCTTTATAAGCGTGCCAATAGGTTCTGAACTAAATTACAGCGACGCTTATAAAGCGTGGCTATTGATTGCTGTTGTACAATATGGCCATCCTTTTAAACCGTGGCTGTAAAATAGTTCAGTACCTATTGGCACTACTTTTTTTATAAACCTTACAAAATCATAGATAATTTTAAAATTTAAAAGATGACTACTAATTTTAAATCAGGGAGGCGATGAACCAGAAAGCGAGCGGCAGCGCGAAAGGGAGGGCTTCGTCGTTCTTCACGGAAGCGAAGAAGCAGGAAGCGAGCGGCAGCGCGGAAGGGAGGGCTTCGTTGTTCTTCGTTGGAGTGTTGTTGTCGCGGTGAGGGCAGGGGTTAGGGCTTTTGAAGAAGGGTTAAGGCGAAAAAATTGGTGGTTGGTGATTTCGGAGGGGGAAGCGGTGAGGCACAAAGAAGGAGGAGATTGGTGGTTGCCATTGGGGCTTTCGAAGGAGGAGTTAGGGCAGAAGGAGTTAGCTTTTTTTCTCTTAGTGTTAGAATCACGAAGAATTGATCTATCTCTAGCTATCTGGAGCGTTTTTGTTAATTCGAGCTTCTTTAATTTTTTTTTCTGAGGGAACCTTTTGGCCACGCTTTTGAAGCGTGCCAAAAGGCTTGTAGGAAACGGCTACGCTTCTAAAACGCCACAATAACAAATTCCTTTTGCCACGCTTTTAAAGCATGCCAAAATCTCTCTATGGCTACGCTTTATAAGCGTGGCAGAAAAAAAGTGGTTAAATCTCACATCAACTGCCACCCTCATAAAAGCGTGGCCATAGAGAGATTTCGGCACGCTTTTAAAGCGTAGCAAAAAAAAGCGTGGCAAAATCTCTATTCAAACGCCACCCACACATAAGCGTGGCCATAGCCTACTTTTGGCCACGCTTTTAAAGCGTAGCAAAAAAAAGCGTGGCCATAGGCCTTTTTTCTTGTAGTGTTAGGTCCTAGATATTCTAGTATACTATGTCTTATGCTGCTCAAATTCATCTGTTGCATGAATCATTCATATTATTATCTATTTTCTTAAAGGTGTTGTTTCTTTGATGATTCCATCAATATCATTGTTTATTTAGTTATTAATCCAACACTTTGTTTATGTAAAATAAATTGAATGCTTCTAGGTTTGGGTAAAGTGGGGACAGAGACGCCAGTTCATTCTCTATAACAAGTTAGGTAACTTAATTGATAATTTTTTATAATAGATCAGTTGTTCATTCCTTCTTTGAATTGTCCTGATATATTTAGGTCTTTCTAGTTTGTGATTGGTGCAACAATTGTCATTGATTTGACTTTTAAGTTGGATAGTACCTGATTTTGTTACAAAGTAGAAATTTGCTTCGATTCACATTTTTACTGTATCAACTAATCTTTTCACTCACATACATCTCATAACAAGCATGCCAGTAGCATTTGTCATAGTATACGTAATCTGTAGCTAATTAAAATGCAGATTTTGATTATTTGGGAAGTCTTTTCTTGAACAAGTTTTACAAAAATATATTCCTGTTGCCTCCATCTAGGCTTAAAAGCTCTAGCCTCTTCTTGTAATACATCTCTGCGCATTGCGCGAATGAATCTGTATCTTGTTCAATTAATTTGAGCATTGCCTGTGTCTTCTTATTCAGTTCTGCCATTAAAGAAAACAAACACATCAATTTCATTTCCTTTCCTTTTACCTCTCAAAATTAAAAAACATAAACACCATACATAGCAAACTGAAAATTGGATTCTAAAAGAAAAATGAGAATATTAACTTGAAAAGTAACAATCATGAAATAATAACATAGGCTAATAAACTTTTTCACTTTATACTCCATACTATTACTTCAATAAATCATGGTGAGGATGGTTTTCAATTTAAATAACTTTTCATTTAGGTAGATGCATGTGGGACCAAAACTTTAGCAATCTACTTTCCTAATTTCATTTAAATCAATATATTTTGATACAATATGCGGTAACCACTTCATTTTGTCATTATAAATGCCCTGGACCCATTCATTCTCACCAAGTCCATATTTCGATAAGATCTCGTTCTATCTCTGTTTAAATATTTCTGTAGCAAACTGTCCATACAATAATATATTAAAGTCGTCCCAAAAATGCTTGTTTTTATATTTTGTACTGCATTACGATGAAGATGCCATGCACAAAGGCAGTGGGATATTCCAGGAAATACTTCTAAGATGGCCTCTCTCATAGCGCGGTCCCCGTCTGTCACAACACCTCCGAGTAGTTTGCCCGACATGATTTCCAAAAATTCCTTCAGTGCAAACTTGAAAGTTTCAGATTTTTTACCCGAAAGCAACACGCATCCAAAGATAATTGTTTAGCCATGGTGGTTGGTCCCTGAAAATATAACTAAGGGCTTGTTGTAGATATTTTTCTTGTAAGTGGTGTCAAAAGCGAGTACATCACCAAAATATTTGTAATCAACAATGCTTGCTCCATCAGCCCACATCAAATTATCCAATCTACCATCTTTTAAGGTGAACTTTCCTAGAAATAACGGGTCACTGTCTATCTTGGACAACAGATAGGCCAACGCAGCAAATGCATCACCGTCTTTCACTTTGCCACGCCTAGTCTTACTAATGTGGTTATGTAGGTCTTTGCAAGTAAAACCCACTTTATCGTATCCACCTTTTTAGGAAACCATGTAACCCATTATGTGGCAAGTTTTAACACCACATGCTCGCAAGCTGTCTGCTTGTGTTTTATCGGCGTCATTAAGCCCACGATTCGCGGCAATAAGATGTCTGTACCTAGGTGGACACAGTGGATGATTATGTCAACTCTCAAAGACACTGACTTTTCACTTACCCGTTCTATAGTGACGAATGAAACGAATCCTAGCCTTGCAGTTGACACGAGTAATTATCCTATGCTCCCTTTGCCGATTGTCCCTTTTAAGGTGCTTCCAATGTCTTTCTCCTACTTTATTGCAAACCAATTGTCTTGTATTAATGTTGCCATTAACATCCACCATCTTCAAGTATTTTTGGGACACAAATCCATAGCACTTGGCATATTTGGCATAAAATTCACAAACTTGAGATTTCGTATCAAACACCAATCTCCATATGTCTTCGATGGTCAACTCAGTTATCAACTTTTCAAAACCATCAACATTAATTAGATCTACCTCTGCTTTATCTACAGTTACATCCACCATATCATCACTTTCATCACAACTGCACTCATACTTAACATTTAAATCCTCAGATTGATCACCATCCTTATACGACTCTTTGCCATCATTCTCCGTGACTGAACTTAAAATTTTAACATGTTAGCTACTAAATAAATGCTAGGAGAATGGAATAAGCAAAATAAATTTAATTTTTTAGGATTAAAATTATTGGTCAATCAAATTCTATAAAACCTAAGAGCTATTAATGCATAAGAGTGTTATTTATATGACAACCATGAGTTAGGGAAAAAATTCTCTGACTTATTAACTTTATATGGTCTTTCTTTTGAAAATAAGAATACAACGGATTCAAATAAAAATGATATGACTTATATAGTTAGGAATATCATTTTTATCTATAAAATTGATATATATATATGCATAATAAAAAAATAATTAACAATCTACTCGCATGGTTTCCAACATATCAGAATATCCATGAATGTGCCATTTTAATGTACATAATACTAACCTGCTGATAAGAAAGCGGGTGTGTATCACTGCTCCACTCAAAAGAAATAGTCAATAATAATAAGGTGTAAATCTTGCACCTGAGATGAACATTGAAAAAGAAAAACAAATTAGCATCAATGAAAAATATTGGGTTGTGCCAAACTCCCAATTCAAATGACCTTTATTGCCAAAGAACGATAATATTATTATTAACCCTCTTGTAATATGTCATCACTAATTAAAACATGCTAAGTCAAACGAGTCACAGTTAGCGAGCTGAGTTGAACCAGATGCTTGCTTCTTCACTCTTTCTCTATTGTGTTATTTTTTGCATTATAGGCATTCCAAAATTTGAGTCTTTTCTTCTTCGTCGTCATTTTAATGTCCATTTCTTACGGTTTCCTCATCTGGGGTAGCATCAAATAAACGAAGTTTTGATAAAAGAATTGTGGGGTTTCGAAATTTTTCAGTTTTTCCTTTTGTTTCTTTTGATCATCTTGATATGTTAGCTTTTATTTTAGCTCGAGAATGTGAATTCAAAATCATATTTTTGAAAAATAGAAGACTTAAGACGTGTATTTTTTCTTCAATTTATTTTTGGATTAATCTGAGATACATAGATTAATAGATATCGACCCCTTTTATCTTTTAATTTATGCATTAAAACTTAAAAGTGGTATTCACAATTTTTTTAGCTAAATTATTATTCTTATATATACAGTTTGATTTTTTCAGCTAGAGTAGTATTCACAATCTATGCCGTGATCTAATTAGATTTATGCATTTAAATACGTTTTTTAGATTAAGTCTTGGCAGTCAATTTAAAAATTAATTATTTTTATTAATGTGACTATACATAATTGGTTATTTATGTAAATTGGTTCTATCCTGAAAATTAAATTATATGTATATATATGAGACAGAGACTACTAAGATATGCATGATCCGAATATCACATAGAATTAAATAAGAGGCTTTTTGACATGTTGTCCTTATGTGATGTTCAAATAACAGGATAACATAAGTTGTTACTATCTCTTGCATTGATTGTTTTTAATGTAATTTTTAGTTAGTTTGGGAAATTCAAACTTAAAAATTCATTTTTGTTCTTATTCTGTGGTTTTTCTAATGTACACAAGCTCTTTGTGTAGGTGATATCTAAGGAGAGATTATCAAAGGATAATATGAGTGAAATTATGAAGAATCAAGGTTCACAATGGTGGAGGCTTGACACACACACCATCATTAGAAGATCTCAATGGCTGCAATCCACACTCAATGGTTAGTTCACTACTCTTCTTAATAGTTAATATTTAATACCATCTTGGTTTGTATCTAGACATAGTGATTCATGATTTCTTAGATTTTCATAATGGTAGATTTTTAATTGAAAATATAGTACATAACGTGAATGATCCGGATCACCTCAACTTAGCGAGAACAGAAGAGACACAAGAGAGGTTAGTATTAATGTTATTGATAACCAACTCTTACATTATCTGTACTTCAACCATATACCTCACATACCTTAATTTTTTTATTCTATGTACCACGATTTTTATACTGCTGTAGTATATTCTAACCAATCTCTGACAATCATGCATCCATCACTATACAACATATTTCCACAATCATTTATTATAGGTCCAACTGTCACAAATTTTCAGCCTCCTACTCTCTTATATCCTTTTCAATATACTAATCCAAGAGATACAGATGAAATTCTTAAACTGCTAAAGTCTCCGCAACATCATCAGTTTGACTCTGGTACAAATAAGAAAGCATAAAAGCAAACAAGTGTATGCGATAAAAAGATATCTATGGTCAAGAGAAGAATTGTCTGGAATTCACATTTTCTGAAAATATGGTTGGTGTGAATACTGCCTCCATTAAAAACAAATTTTCAAAAAATAAAAAAACTACAAAAGGAATCTCACACAAATCTCTAACTGAGGAGCAAAAGGTACTCTTAAAAAAGAGTACACCAAGTAGATATTCTATTAGCATGCCTACCCTAAACCAGAAAAAAATTGAGTACAATAAATGGAGAATTTAATGGCCATCTGTAAGTCCTCATATCACAAGCATTCGCGTCAATCATCTAAGGTTACATAACTTAGTAATCTCACCAATTTTTTTTTATTTTGCAGTGGATTCCGATTTTATTTAAGCCTCCTGCATACATGGATTTGGATGACTTAAATATTAAAATGGCAACCTATGCGTTTGTATCTAATAAAAGAAAGTTAAATATCTCATGATTGTTACTTTTCAAGTTAATATTCTCATTTTTCTTCTAGAATTCACTTTTCAGTTTGTTATGTATGGTGTCTATGCTTTTTAATTTTGAGAGGTAAAAGGAAAGAAAATGAATTGATGTGTTTGTTTTCTTTAATGGCAGAACTGAATAAGAATACACAGGCAATGCTCAAATTAATTGAACAAGATGCAGATTCATTCGCGCAATGCACAGAGATGTATTACAAGAAGAGGCCAGAACTTTTAAGCCTAGATGGAGATAACAGGAATATATTTTTATAAAATTTGTTCAAGAAAAGACTTTTCAAATAATCAAAATCTGCATTTTAATTAGCTACAGATTACGTATACTATCAAAAATGCTACTGGCATGCTTGTTATGAGCTGTATGTGAGTGAAAAGACCAGTTGATACAGTAAAAGTGTGAATCAAAGCAAATTTCTACTTTGTAACAAAATCAGGTACCATCCAATCTAAAAGTCAAATCACTGACAATTGTTGCACTAATCACAAACTAGAAAGAGCTAAATATAACAGGACAATTCAAAGAAGGAATGAACAACTGATTTATTATAAAAAAATTATCAATTAAGTTACCTAGCTTGTTCTGGGGAATGAACTGGCGTCTCTGTCACAACTTTACCCAAACCTAGAAGCATTCAATTAATTTTACATGAACAAAGTGTTGGATTAACAACTAAATAAATAATGATATTGATGGAATCATCAAACAAACCACACCTTTAAGAAAATAGATAATGAGATATATGGAAAGATACATATATAAACGGTTCATACAACAGATGAATTTGAGCAACATAAGACATAGCATACTAAGATATCTAGGACCTAAGAGGTAAACTATAAATTTAACTATGACAACCAATCCTTTAATAATTTCATTGTTATAAATTATCTTTGCAATTAAAGAGGCAAATTCAGCTTGTGCATCTACTTTCCACCAACTTTAAAAAGGGACATATCCATACAAGTTCTTAGTGAGCATAAAACAATAATCACATGTATCCTAAGAATTACATCAATTTGTAAAGGGAAGGAATCCAATATGCGATAAAAGTAATATATACCTTCAAGTGAAAAAGAAATATGATCTTCACAGGTCGGACACTTCTACAGGTACAGTTTTAGAGACCTATGAATTAGAAATAATCAATTGGGTGACATGTTAATTAGATATCAAATAAATAAGTTTTGACTTTAATGGAGTTACTTTGTTACCTTGATTTCTAACTGAATAAATTAAATTTTTGGCAAAAAAAGAGAGAAAGAATACACTATAAAAGAAACCTTAATTTAAAACAAAGTATATTTCATCTCCAAAGAATGACACCTCCCTCTCAGAAAGAATAAAAAGATGACTGCATATATAGAAGTTTAGTAGGATAAAAGATGAACAAACTGTTGTGTTGATAGCATGAAGTTATTTCAAATCACCAAAATTTACACTGTCCATTTGCATTTCATATGTGAGAACAGAATCTCAACCATATCGCTACTATACTTGTTTAACTTTAAGATATCATATATTCTTCAGTTCCTTTATTTCTTGCCAAGTAACAGAGCTTATTGAAGTGATTCAAGGCATTAGAGTTATGTGACAAACAAAATTTCGAATTTAAGCAACTTAATCACAAAGCACATATAGTGAAATCACGCCTCCAAGAGCTTGCAAAGTAGGGGTTTGAACTGTTCATTGATCCTTCAATAATAACTTGAACACTCATCATTGCCCCGATTTCAGCAACTAGTTTCTTGCCCTGCCAAAAAATTTACGTGACTGAAAAGCTAGATTCATAATTTAAGATGAGAAGCATTCAAGAATCAAGAAGCAAATACCTCCACTAAGGCAGGCTCAAATCGATAATTTTTAGCCACAGACCAAATTGCTTGTCCAAGAGCATCAGCAAAAACTGATTTATAGTTTAGCAATGCAATTTTCAAATCTTTTACACCTATTTTTCCCAAAGAAAATTGGACATTGAGTGCGACGACCTTGATTACAAGACCAGAGATGAAAGAGGAGCTTGAGTGCGATGTCGAGAAAGATGAGAGAGATCGAGTTCCAGCGGAGGAGAGAGAGAGCATGAATGACCTAGTTTTGGCAAAAAAGATGTCATTTAGCACAAAAAAAGACAAAATAGCATTATTTTCTACCAAAGTTTGTCCAAAACACTCACTCCTCTCCTCTATCACCCTATGCGTAGATTCTCACTCTCATTTGTCACAAATCACATGCTCTCAATATTTCTGTTGTCTGATATTCACCACCATACTGTTGTTGTTTGTAATACCCTACTACGCAAAGTTTTACACCTAGGGCGTAAATTAGAGGTGCCGAGGTGCTACGACCTTTAAAAAATAAAAGTACTAATGTAATATAATTGAAGGAAGTTGTAACTAGGATCCTTGAAAGAGAAGTTAATAAAAAACGAAATAGAAAACACATCATTCACGGAAATTACACATAGATGGATAAGCAAATTTCGAAAGGAATGTTTAAAATATATATATATATATATATATGGATCAGAATTCTAAAATATTGATAACAAGCTCCGACTCGACCTACGAAATTAAGGCCGGTCAGACTATGCTTATATATATACATAACCCAAAATACAACCCCAAATTGTAAAATGAATACCTGTTTCTCCAAGTCAGACTCTAGGAGGTACAAAGTACAAGATACAAGGAGCGAAGAACAACTATGTAAATATATATACAATTAGAGTATAATGTTAAACCCAAAAATGTAGCTCTTTGCTTCCAGAAGGTCTCCAGAATGCTCTGTGCGGTGCCTCCCGACCTGCATCTTGGCTGATTCCACCCTAAACTCGAAACACCTCAAAAACCTCTCCTTTCACAAGTTCCAAGCTTCCAAACATCAATTCCTCAAGCTTAGTTACCCGAATTTCGTTCCAAACCGCCCAATTGAACTCCAAATCAACAAGAATACAATCTTACCCATGGATGAAATGGACAAAGCCCAATACTATCAATGAGCTAACTCAACCCAAATTGTTCCGTGAATTTTGTAGAGAATTTTGAGACAAACACGTGGCCACTGAAACTCGTCAATCGAAACTCCGGATTAAAAGTTATGTGGTATTAAATTTTTGGAGGAGGGTTTTGTTTCTTTTCTCCTTCTTCCTCAATGTGAAACCCATTTTATGAAAGGAAGCAGGCTAAATGCCTCGTTTATATAATGGGCCTTGGCCTCGGTTCAAGTCCGGTTCAATCGGTTTGACCCATTAGCTCATTTTTTGGCCAAAATCTTTAAATTTAGTGTCAAAATTCATATTTTAATTATTTCTTCTATTCTAAATTATAAAATTTAATCTTCTAATTTCTTTAAATAATAATTAATTTATTAGTTAAGCATTTACTAATTTTCAGGGTTTTACATCCTACCCACCAAATTAAAAATTTTGCCCTCCAAATTGCTCTCAAATCTTCATATACGCTCTCTCAATACCAACCAACCTCACACCCAATTTCTACCATTCTCCCACATTAATTCAGACATTAATTCACATTTTTCATTCTCAGGTAGAAGATTATAAACTTAACCAAATTCAAGCCTAAGCTATACCCGTTTGTTTCACTCTTAGCTTCATCTAACTCTTTCTCAGCGATTACAAATTTTCTTATTCTTCAAGGGTGCCATCTAAATCAAATTAAGCCTCAAATCCTTCTTGACATCTCAAACACTAAATAATTTCTCAATTTTTAGTCTAATTCGACCTGTTATACCCTAAATCACACACTCACACTTTTCATTCTTCGATCCTACTTTAATCCCCGAAACAAACTCATATCCCAAAACTCCTTACTCACGTCACTGCAATTCTAGAACCATCAAAATCACCGTGCTTTCGCAGCATCACTCTGATTATCAACCACTAAGAACTTAATCCTTCACTTGCTTTTAGAACCTCCTTGAATCTCTATACCTTTCTAACTAAACGCCATTGACCATTTGTTTAGCTGCACGAGTTCTAATACTTGGTTGTCTCCACCACCTAATCCATTGCTGCCTTTGTCATCATTCCTAGGTTATCCGTTCCATCTCATTTAGCAATAGCTCGCAAAACAGCAGCCATAAAATCAACTATATCACGTCACTCACGTTCACGAGATGCCATCTGGGTCTTTTCGACAACCCCAAACTGTAAAATGAACATCTGTTTCTTCAAGTCAACCTCTAGGAGGGACAAAGTACAAAATACCAGGAGCGAAGAACAACTATGTAACTATATATACAATCAGAACATAATGCTAAACCCAAAAATATAGCTCTTCGCTTCCATAAGGTCTCCAGAATGCTCTGTATGGTGCCTCCTGACCTGCATCTTGGCCGATTCTTTCTTAAGCTCGGAACACCTTAAAAACCTCTCCGTTCACAAACTCCAAGCTTCCAAATATCAATTTCTCAAGTTTAATCACCCATATTTCGTTCCAAACCGCCCAATTGAACTCTAAATCAACAAGAACTCAATCTTATCCATGGATGAAATGGACAAAGCCCAACACTATCAATGAGATAACTCAACCCAAATTGATCGTGGATTTTGTAGAGAATTCTAAGACGAACACGTCGCCACTGACAGCTCGTCAATCGGAACTCCGAATTGAAAATTACGTGGAATTGAATTATTGGGAGAGGGTTTCGTTTCTTTTCTCCTTATTCCTCGGCGTGAAACCCATTTTGTGAAAAGAATGAGGCTGAATGCCTCGTTTACATAATGGGCCTTGACATGGTTCAACCGATTTGACTCGTTGACCTGTTTTTGGACCAAAGTCTTTAAAATTAGTGTCAAAATTCGTATTTTAATTATTTTTTCAATTCTAAACTATAAAATTTAATCTTCTAGTTTTTTTAAATATTAATTAATTTATTGGATAAAAATTTACCAATTTTCAGGATT
>NC_029779.3:8413641-8446831 GCF_000817695.3 Arachis duranensis | reverse complement strand
TCTCTCTCTCTCTCTCTCTCTCTCTCTCTCTCTCTCTCTCTCTCTGCGCGCGCGCGCACGTCTTTTCCTCTCAGCTGCATGTGCTTTGCTTCACACATATGTCCTTCGCTGTGCAGCTTTTCCAATGTTTGCTTGCTTCTCCTACCTTTAATTTCTTCTGTTTGTGCCTTTGTTTCTGCCTTTATGAGTCTCTGATTCTCTACTTTTAGCATTATCGGGTTAGGCTATTGCAAATTTAGATTTTTATCAGCGTTATAATTTTTAATTTGCTAAGGTATATTTTTTGTCCTTGACATTTGTTAAAGATTTCAAAAAATATCTTTAAAAGTTTTATTTTGTTTCAATTTTATCTTTAAAATTTTTTATGTGCATTAAATATATCCCTAAGCTAAATTTTCAAAAAATTTAAGACCAATCCAGCAATAATACATGTTAATTACATCTAATTTGCTTATGTTAAAAGTTATTCTTTTGAAATTGTTGTTGAATTGGTTCTAATTTTTTTAAATTAGCTGTCAAAATTATATTTGATGCAAATAAAAAATTTTTAGGACAAAATTAAAACAAAATAAAATTTAAGAATATTATTAAAATTTTTATTAAATTCTAAGAACAAAAAATATATTTTATTTATCTTTTTAATTTATCCTAGTATTAAATGTTAATAGTTTCTTCAAATTATATGGTTCATCATTCATGGTTGTTACTTGTTAATATTAGTAATTGAATTATTTAATTTTGTTGATCTAGGGATAAAATGTTTGAGAATATTGGTTTCGCATAAGGTCATCTGTTGCTAATGTTACTTCTATTTTTATGTTGTATTTATTGCATAATTATGAATGTTCTTTCTATTTTTATGTTGTACTTATTGTATAATTATAAAGGATTATTTGATCTGTTATTTATTATAATTTGTCCTGCTATTTTAGTTTATTATATGTGCTTTGAGATTAAAGCTATTGATTTGATTGTTTTTTTTATGTTTTTTTTTAATCAAATTTCATTTAATAAAAATAATTTTTTAGGTTCATGCTAGACCTCAAACAATGACAAAATAGGAAATTTTCATAAGTAAAAAGTTATGAAACAACCTATAAAAAAGATAAGAGTAATGTTTAAGTTTCTTAGTATCAGCATTTTCATTATTTTATTCTTCAGACTGCCCAATAATATTAAAATTCTGAAGCATTCTTCTTTGTTATTGTTGATTTAATTGTTTACATTTGAGTAAACATATATTATGTATGATATATATTCTTTTATTTTAAAATATATAATAAATACGTAAACTGTACAAATTTATCTACTTAAATATGTAAATTTGACAAATATTATTTTAATATCAATCTCTTTTAATAATTAAATATTATTTTATTTATTTTGTTAATTAAAAATAATTTAAATATATAATTAATAAATAATAATCGTAATTTTATACCGATGTTAAGAACATTTAATATGTGAATAATTTTTTTTCTTCTAGCTAAGTATCAGGATCGATTATTTACCGGGATAAAAGTTCGAAATTTTGAGTAAATTATCTTGGCTATCAAAATAGTAGTTATAAGAAAAAAACAACGACAATAATAACAATAAAAATGTTATAAAAATAAGTTATTAAAATTATTAAAAATAATTTGTTAATATATTAAAAATTAAAATTTTCGACTATTATACTATTAAATACTATTAAAATAGATTCTTAACATGTTATATATAATTAAGAGTCCGTTTGAAAATTTTAAAAGTAATTTTTTTGAGTTTTTGACTTATGAAAAGTAGTAGTATAGATATTTGGTGCAATTTTCAAAACCAAACTGCGACCTTTTAAGAAGTTATTTAGGAGCTTATAGAGAAGTTAAAAAAATGAATTTTCTCGTAATACTATTACTTTCTACCACATTTACCACATTTTTATAAAATAAGTGGGTGAGCTGGGTTCGAATCCTGTCCTCAATTTAAAAAGATCAAGTCACAACCAGCAGGTTATTACAATTCTAATTAACATGTTTACAAATTATTATATATACCATGGGAAAAATTTAAATTAATACAAACATATTTCAAAACCAAGATAAATCAATATTCACTGTATCAAGTATGATATAAATCCAAACCTTACATCATGTTATTGTGTCACTTTTTTCACAAAATAAGGACATGAACATCAGATGTAAAAAACCGGACCAGACCGGCCGGTTCGATCGTTACCCCCGATGAACCGAATACTAACCGGTCCGGTTCTCTAAATGATATTTACAAACTCACGTACTTTTTCATATTCATAATGTAGAGATTTTTATTATCAATTTCTAACAAATACTTATAGTGTATAACATAAACAAATAATAAAATATTTACTTCCATGTTCCATATTGGTTTAAAATAACTTGATATTTTTCAAATGTTAGTAAACACATGTATTTTGACAAATTTTAATTTTAATTTTTTTTATTTTTTATTTTTTATTTACATAGGATTGGGTTAACTGGTTCAACCAATAATTTACCGGTTGAACCAATGATCCAGTAATTCAGTAGTTTGATCGGTTTGATTACCGATTTGATTCTGATAATTATAAAACTAAACACTTTTAAAATTAAAAATTTAAATATAAAATAATTAATATAGTCATTTATTATTTTAATTATTTTAAAAAAAAACTTAATTAAGTTATTTTTTTAAAGTGGGCCTAAATCCTAATAATGATGTTTTAAAATATTACTGGAGAGTTTTTGTGATAAGGGTGTGCATGAGTCGGGTGAAATCGGGTTTGATGTAATTCAAACCTGGCCCGAAATATATACCGGGACTATTTGTTAGATTCGAACCCGATCCTAGACCTGATGAAACCTATACACTTTCGGGCCACGATTATACCGGGTAAAAACCGGGTGAAAACCGGACTGTTAACATTATATTACCTTGATACCTTCTTGTAAGTTAGCATGTAAAAATATCCAAATTTTCAAGACTCCAACTATTATTTGACATAGTAAAATTCACTTAGAAAAATATAATAAGAACCAACTTTTCTCTAAAATTAAAGCATAAACATAATCAATACTAATATTACCTAATAACACCAAATATTTAAATCAATACAAATAATACAAGATTATGCATTAGTCTAAAGTCTTATGCATTTTAAATATAAAACATTAACTTATAGTCTTATATATAATGACTAATAATACAAAATATTAAGGTTTACAATACTTAAATGTCACATAATAATAGCCATCATCCATCACTAATAACACAAAAGATTAATTGTGTACGATGACCGGGCCACCGGACTGATTTCGGGTGACCCGAGATATGGACCCAACTCGAAATAATGACCGGGTCTATTTTTAAGACCCATACCCGGTCCTAAACCCGATGAAATCATACCAAATTAGTCTCAAAAGTGTTCGGGACCGGACTGGATCTTCGGATCGGACCGGGCCATGCACATCCCTAATGATAAATATTGGTTGACGCATGTGGCAATAACTGATGGGTCTAGGTGTGGTTGTGAAAGCGAACATGTGTTGCTTCCACTTATTTACACTTGGCGTATTTATAAACAACTCCCCATTCCTCAACACCACTTGTGGGAACAAAACAAAGGGGTTAGGGGTAGTCCCCACTGCCTAACAGAATCTGTTACTACCTGGCTGCTCATGTAAATGAAGAATTCTAATTTATCTTTTTGGTTATCTTTTTAATATATAAATAAAGTTTAAATAGATATATTATCTTTTAAAAATATCAAAATATAAAAATTTTAGAACTATTTTCATTTAAAAGTTAGAGAAATAATTAGAAGCATAAATTTGAATTTCTATTATTTTTCTAAAATAAATCCATATTATTTCAACATTTATATTTTATTATATTTCATGTTTAAAGTAATTCAAATCCTTCTCTTTTTTTTATAATATGTAAATTGTGTATACTGAGAATTTATGTTATTTTTCCAATCATAATATCCATTTTTTAATGTTTTCTGTTTTTTATTATTATTAAACAAACACAATAATTTGCTAATTTCTTACTCCTATAAAAATAAAATAGTATGCACGTTTGTATACTTTTTAAGCATGTTAAATTTGGACTTGGTTGGATGAGTTTTTTTAAAAAAAAAAATTTATTTATCAATTATATTTGGATATAACAATATAAAAGTAATTTTTTGTTTATTTATTACATAAAAAATATATTTTAAAAAAATGATATAATTTAAATTTTATTATTTTAAATTTTTATAAAATTCTAAAAGTAAAAAAAAAAACTCTTATTAACTGAACTGAAGAGTGAAGAGTTTAGTCCATATAAATGTACTTGTATACTATGAGGCATGAGCGCCGAACCGCTTGTTGTACACGCTAGAAAGCTCTAGAAGGAAATATATTATGGTTTACCCGCCTAGGTTAACTCAAAAAGTATCCAATTTTATCTTCTTTATTTTATCTAATTTATAAATGAGTTTTATTATCACATGTCTTGTTATGTTAAATTTATTATCAAAAAGTGTTTAAAAGATAGAGATTCTTAATTTTTTATAGATAAGATATGATATGATAGATCACAACATAAAAATAAAAAGGATTACTATTTAATGAAAAAAATTAACCGTAATTCGTAAAAAACAGTAGTAGTTCTACACTCAAGACTCAAGACAGAAGACTCGAGTTCCCTCGGCTGAAGGTAGCGCCGCTTTTTCGCTTTCTTCTTCTTTCACCTTCTGGTTCCGGATTCTACATTTTGCGTCATTCATAACGTATGTGCATTTTGATTTTTGAGGTACCTAAAAGAATTTTCACTAATTGTGGCCACGCACTTCTTCTTCTTCTCCTTCTTCTTCAACATCATCATTAGGGTTTTGGTTTTTGACTTTTTGTTAGCATCTTATTTTACTATGTGAAAAGAAAACGACGTTTCCCCACACTTGTCAACAAACGTGGCGCTAATTTTACATTAGCGTAGCTTACGCTTATTCTTTCTTTCTCGCCCTCGCCCCAACATACCCGGAGACCCTTCTCTATATTCCATTTTTTTATTTTTTTATTTTGTTTCGTTATTTTGTTAAATCGGGGGGTTGAATCGTTGAACTCGGTTCTGAATTTTTATTTGTTTTTTGTTCTAACATCTGAGAAGAGAGGAAAAAAATGGTGGATTCAGAACGAGTCCAAAATCCATGGATAGCTTCCTCTTCCGACCAAGTTGCTTCAATTTCACAAGCTGAATTGAACGCTCAAGCTCCGTTGTTGCTCGAATCTCCTTCTCTTCAGCCTCCGCCGTCGCCGCCGCAATCGTCTGACGCCAACAAATTGGGAATTGGCGAACGAGCTTTCTCTGCCGCAGGCGCCGCCTTCATCTCCGCCATTATTGTTAATCCCCTTGATGTTGCCAAGGTATAACAAAACCCTATTAATTGCTTTATTATGTATGGAGCTCGGAAGAATAGGAGGTGGTACTTATTGTTGATTATCAATGAATTTAGGAACATAGTAAAACCCTTTGCCCAAAGATTAGAACTTTTTTTAATGGCGTTTCGGTTATTTATTTATTTATGTTATGTATTGTTCTGATTGATTTTGTTGTTGCTGTTTAATATCAGACAAGGTTGCAAGCACAAGCCGCAGGGGTGGCTTATTCTCATCGCCTCAGTAATATGACCAGTCGTATGGCTTGTTTTGGCCCAAACATGGTATGTCTCGATTTCAAAGAATTTGTATATAGTACTTCTCATTCACAAAATAAACAAATGTTGTGATATGCTATGTTATGGATTATTTTGTAGTTGATTGTTTGCATGCTAGTGAGAGATTCCATGTTTATAGCTGCCTCTTTGAGTGATTAGTTTGACTGTTCTGGTGTTGTTTATCAGATGTTTGCTGATTTAAGATGTTCTCCTTCGTGTTCCCGTGCTGGAATCCATGGCACAATTTCGCTTTGCCCTCCTGAGTGTTTTCGGTACAAGGGAACATTTGATGTCTTGTATAAAGTTGTACAACAGGTTGGTGGTTTAATCTTATAGAATGTAGACATAGGATGTGGACACTAAGTTTACTTTGTTATATATCTGTGCTTGAAGCTTTCAGATGCTTGTTAGTTATTAGCTTTGTAAATAAGCAAAGATTGCATTAATCAATGGAAGGCTGGTATGCAGGAAGGATTTTCAAGGCTGTGGAGGGGTACAAATGCAGGCCTGGCACTTGCTATACCAACCGTAAGTTCACAATTCTATCAGCAATTTTCAGTGTTTTAAGTAGTCAACATTACATAATGAAGATAGAGAAATTGAATGACTTTTTAATTTTGTACTCAATGATTGAATCACAGGTGGGAATTTACCTTCCATGCTATGACTTGTTCCGCAACTGGTTGGAGGAATTCACAGCAAGAAGTGCTCCAATGACAACTCCATATGTACCTTTAGTGGCTGGTTCATTGTCACGCTCCCTTGCATGTGCAACTTGTTATCCTATTGAACTCGCCAGAACTCGTATGCAGGTATTTAAGATAAATTGATGCATATTATATAACCTCGCCTACTGAGTGCAAGCATAAGACTTTACATTTTGGTTCCTATTATTTATTAGTAAAGTATGGTGCTTGCTTAAATCACGTTTATGAGTTTTGCCTTTGTTTTTGTGAATCCGTAATTCCGTGTACAGTATACACATAATGTTCAATATGTTTTTCATGTATAAGTGCCAACATATATCCTCCTCCATTTTCAACTTGGGTTTTCTCCTCATGTTATGATTGTTGCTCATTGTTATATAACTTATGAGTGGTTGATTTTTGCTTATTTGTTTTTGGATACATTATCCTATCTTAACTGTGTTCACCTCTGTTATAGGCGTTTCAAGAGACTCAAGTTGGTAAAAAGCCTCCTGGAGTTTTTCAGACTCTTGTAGGTGTTGTTTCACATGTCAAGGGTTCAAATAGTCCTCCTCAGAACACCTGTAAGTATCTAATTTTGTGACATTCTTAACATATCTGCCATAATAATGAAAAAATTGTAGTAGACTTACTTCTATGTTGACTTTACATAGATAAGTAAGTTTGCCAAGGATTAAAAATTTGGCTAGTTTTTACATCTTCATATGGTTCATTAATTTTTTTGTTCCGAGTTGATGGTTAATGTACTTGAGATAACATTGAAGTCTTTGCCAATCAATTATTTAGATTTAGCTAGTTAATAAACTGTAGTTTTAGTTCTCTGGTATAAGCTAAAAGTGGGATTCTAGCTCCTTCCAATAGGAAAATCCCTCTAGAATGTGCTCATTTTTTGGATTAGCTGCCTGTACTCTTTTTCCGCCTTAATAATTTTCTGTAGCAGAATGTCTACATTCTTTTTTTTCTTGGAATAAGATATCAATCCTACCTTCTAACTGATTCCTTGCAGGGCAAGGTTATCGTGTTCTGTGGACTGGTATGGGAGCACAACTTGCCCGAGATGTACCCTTCTCTGCAATTTGTTGGTCAATTCTAGAACCTGTGAGTTCCACTCCGAATCATTTACGCGAGAAGCTCTTCTTCGCAGTATTCTATATTTCTTATTCCAAATTGGGTTGCTCTGCAGACTAGAAGAAAACTCCTTAGCCTGGTAGGGGGTGATGACGCCAATGCATTGGGTGTTCTTGGGGCAAATTTTTCAGCTGGTTTTGTTGCTGGAACTCTAGCAGCAGGAGCTACATGTCCGCTAGATGTAGCGAAAACTCGAAGGCAAATAGAGGTTTGTTTCGTTTCTTGCTTTCAGTTATTCAAACGTAATCGAAGAAAAGGGAACCCTATCTGGTCTTGTTCTAATTTCATATTTTCTCTCAAAAAAACGCAGAGGGATCCGGTGAGGCAACTGAGAATGACCACAAGACAAACATTGATGGAAGTTTGGAGGTATGACTAATATTTTGGAACACAGCCTTGATCAAATTTTGATTTTTCTGTTCTTGGGTGATTCCAACTGTGATTGGTGTTTGTTTCTTGAACAGAGATGGAGGCATGAAGGGACTGTTCACAGGTTTAGGTCCACGAATTGGAAGAGCTGGCCCCTCCGTTGGAATAGTGGTTTCATTCTATGAAGTTGTCAAGTTCGCTCTTCATGCACAACGCTAAGTCATCATAACAAAACAGATTCTCTGATCATCACGGAACTAACAACACAACACAGCACATGAAATAGCAAATTGTCAATTACATAAGGGTTAAATTAAATATAAGCCATGCATGCAGCAAGCAACTAACTTATAAGGTTCTTGAGCTTTTCTTGTAATTGTAATTTTGCTGCTTTGTCGAGCAGCACAAATTTTGTTGACAACAACTCTTCAATTGAAGAAGATTACGTCGGGAATAAAATTTGACCCGTTTTTTTTGCCAGTTTCCTGAAGTATATTTTGTCTTTGGGTGGAACTAGTGGAGGAAATGGATTTTATTTATTATTATTATTATTATTATTATTAAATGGACAGAAGAATGAACCATGCAAGTTGCAACGAAGTTGATGCGGCACCAAACAATTGAGAAATGGAGTCCATTATGTTAAGAGGCTAGTTGGAGCAATATTCTTGATATCTTTGCTAGGAAATGTATTTAAAAAGGTTTTAAAATTGTGATTTGGCTCCTTGAATTCGTTGATAAATATATTTCTAATAATAATAATAATAATAATAATAATAATAATTGATATGGCTAATTGACGCTTTATTTCATGTTTGAATATACTTAATCGATGAGATCTCACAGATAGTTATAAACAAAATAAAATAAATTTACATACATATTCTCTATCTATTTCCACTTCTGCATCTTCATTCTTAGGGGGTGTTAGCACATTTCGATCCAAAAAAATAGAGAGAAGTCAACGGATAGCCCAATTGAATTGCATAGTGAAATTCTTTCAATTATGCTACATAGATATCAAGAATTAGTTATTAATTAAAATATATAGTGATTAATTTGATAATTGAATTTTTTTATTTATGAAGCATATTTTAAATTCTTTTACTTTCCAATTTTTTTTGTTCCATCATATTCCCTCCGTAATTCTAATAATACAATGTTAGGGCCTATGGCTGTGTATTTTACTTTTTCTGGCATTAAGTCAAATAAAGAAGAGCATATACTTAATAATCTTGCTATTACAACCCGGTGTTAAGTAAAGATAAATAAATAAATAAATAAATAAAAAGCAAGAGGAACCGAGAGTAAAATGAGAAAAAAACAGAGTCTGAATGAAAGAGAATGATGAATCTCAAGAAAATTTGCAAAGCAAATATATTTATAGGGCATAAATATCGCAACTAACCAACTAATTGGTATACCTATCGATAACAAAATTACTAAGTATACACTAAAAATTAATTTAGCAAAATAATTTAACTAAATTTAAGGTTCTTCAAATCTAAATCGATACGAGTTAAACTGCTCATCCAACTCAATCTAAATAAAAAATTGATTAAGATTACACTAATTTAGATTTAATTAGATTATATTTTTGACAAATTGCATGAATTATATTGGATCAGATTTCAGGTCTATGTTTTAAAATCGGTTTAATTCAATTCAAATTACACAATGTGATATAATACTATCGTTTTAATATTATATTTAAAGTTTATCTATAATATGTTGAATTTGTTATATATTTTTATCTTATTCATATGTTATTATTATTATTTAGTGAATATTTTATAAATTAAAAAAAATATTTATTTATTTATTTTAATTATCCTATAATTTTATTTCTATTGTTATATTCTTGTTAGTTTTTCAATATACAATTGAAACTTATGTTATTATTAGTTTTTTAAGATTTAATTTTGAGACTTGATATATATTTAATTTTTTTAATTTATAAAATTACAAATATAATCCAATTTAGATTGCTAAAAATGATTGGATCAAAGAGAAAATTAAATCATCCGATTCAAATCACTTCACAAATAAAATTAATATTTAAATTAGATAAATTATTAACTCAAAATCAATCGCAGGCAGATAGCTAACTAAATCTACTTATGGTCAATCACTTGCCTAAAAGCATTAGTTAAATTTATTATTCCCCTTTTTCATACTACTTACGTAATGTGATTTAAATTTTGTCATGGAGATGATATAATCATCTGTCAAATGTCATATTCAACAAGTATAATCAAATGGTGTCATTTATTAATTCAAAATTAAAGAATATCTCTCATTTATATCTATATTATAATTCGTTCCTTCATATTTCATATAAGTTATTATGAATGAACAATAAATAAAACAAATAAACGAATATCAATAAAAAAGACAAGCCAAACAATTATAATATCATTATTGGAGCTAGAAAAATAATCTAGGTATCCATAAATTTTTTCCAATTGAAGCATATTTCTCTTGTCAAAAAAACCATTCTTCCTTCTTGTCAACAAAAATATTCCTCATAAGTGTTACAATAAATAATTCTTCTCTCTTATCAACACTAGCATTTTTGTTTCCTTAACGATCTCTTAATGAATAAGGTAGGTGAGCAACAAAGCCAACAACATTAGAAGATAACCAACCGCTTGATCAATTGTGGTACCTACATTTTGCAAACAAAAGATAATTAACAAAATGTATCCACCTGGAACAAATTAAATAATCATTTTGAACGTCAAAATCTTAGGACTTTAACAAAATAAATATTAAAAAATGTAAATAACAAATGACTCTTCAAAAATGTTTTGTTTGACAAATTAAATCAAACTTTTAGTTAATTTAGTTATATATTTATATACATTAAGTTAATATTATTTGTCAAATAAAACATTATTTGAATAACAATAAAAAGAGGAATAGAAAAATTACCATCGTTTGTGTTGGCGTTTGTGGTGGGAATTTTACCAACATCAATAGATAAAGTGGCAGTTTGTTCTGAAGCAACCGCCACTGATATAAGGGCTGCATAAATGAGGCCCAGGAAGAAGACCACCCTCATTGAAGAAGCCATTTTTCTCTTACAAATATTGTTTATTTTTTTTATTGTTCTCTCTCTCCCTTTGAGGAAAGAAAAGGAGAGAGAGACCACACAAAAGTTGTAAGAGAAAAATGTATTGAGGGTGGTGAGTTTCATGGGATACATGAAACTTCTTTTATAGTGACAATTGAGTGTGGATGTGAGGTGTATCCGCAAGTTTCGAAAATTCATGTTCAAATTAAGATTTTCTTTGCTATTTTTTTGGCTATTCTTTGGCCTTCAAATATGAGAGGCCATTGTTACACATTTGTGGTTAATGCTACAAGTACGTGTGTTTTATTAATATATTTAAAAACTTTTCTTTTACTAAAAGGTTAACACTTTGTATATTCACACTTTCATTATATTTATCTTGTTTATTAGCTTTTTTTTTTCCTTCTAATTATTGTCTCTTTTTTTCATAGATCTTTAACAAATTTTGTATAATAAATTCTATTATGGATACAACCTTGATTATGCTAGAGAAATAATAAGTCAAAGTTAATTTATTTAGTTTAATATTTAAAATTTTATGTATAAAATATCTGTACTCATATATGTCATTATTTATTATATTTAGTGTTTGTTTGGACACCATTATTTTGATAAAAAATATATTTTTTATTATTTTTTAACGTGTTTGACAAATTTTTAGTAATAAAAGTAAAAGTACTAGAAAAATAAAAAAAGTATTGATCTTTTTTGAGAAGCTATAATTTACATCTTTTTTTAAAAGATCTTTTTTCCTTAAAAAAAATATTTTTCATGTAATAAATAAACAAAAAAGTACTTTTATATTATTATACCAAAACATAATTGATAGATAAAAAGATATTTTTGCATGAGATATCCAAACATAAAATTATTTTTACTTTTACATAAGATCTTCTAAAAAAAGATAAATAAAAAAAGATATTTTCTTAGAAACTCACCAAACAAATCCTTAATATTATTCAATCATTCTAACCATACTTAAAATATATAAAATAAAGTAAGTGATAATTAAAGAATATAACTTAAGATGATTTAGATTGTTTTAAACTGATTTTTTTATTATTTTTCAAATATTTTTTTTCTAAAAGTGATTGCAAATTACATTTAAGATTACATATAGATAATAGATATTGAAGCAAACATTTATAACAAATTAACCTAAAGAAAAGAAATATATATTTGCTCTTGAAATTTAAAATTGCTATTGCTCTTAATTATGCTAAAGAAAAGAAATATTTATTTGGCAGACTTTCCATTTCTTCTAGTAGCTCTGCTGGCTGTGTTGAATATATTTTGTAAGGAGTAAAACTGGATTCTATAGTCTAATTAAAAAGTTTTATTAAGAGTAAAATTTATTATAAATAGAGTAATAATGATAGAATCATAAAATTAGTGATTTATATTTTTTCTATTTAAAATTTTATTAATAGAATTATCTTCTATCTCTCTCCCTTAACTCTTTTCTAATTTTCTTTTATTTTTTTTATTTTTCTCTAATACTGTTAAATTCTTCTTATTCTATATCCTTTTACATATTCCTACTACTTAACTGACGTTGTTGTTTACATTATTTTACTTATATTATTTCTGCAGTTATCGTAGATATATTCCGGGGTTTAGGTAATGGGATTGCATACTATATATAAGTTGCAGATCCTATATATTAAGGATGAAGATATTTTAAAGTGAAAAAATTGATAAAATAATAAATAAAGAGTTAAATCATTTTTAAATTAAGATAGTGAGACATTTATTTTATAAGTTATAAAATTAAAATGATTAATTTTTTATTTTATTATTTAACTAATTTTTTATTTTTATTTTAGAGGATCTAAATTTAGGCCATGAATTTTTTACTCCTACTTTTTATGTGAGAGTATGGTTAACTATCCTAAAAATATTTATAAAAAGAATCCTATTTTTTTGTTTTTGAAAGAATTTATAATTAGACATTTATCTGTCTGTTTATGTTTTTTACACATTCTTCTCCTTTTTTTTTTAATCACAGTTTTAAAGCGGAGACATTTGTCTCTACTAAAATTCTTGCCTCCTTCTACCACTGTCGCTCATTCCCTGTTTCTCTCTCTCTATGGTTGCTCGTTCTCTGATTCTCACCCTGGGCCATTGCTGGTTCTCTGCTATTCACCGTGTACCGTCGTTGCTATTCTGCTTCTCCCTGTGTCTTGCCGTATCTCGTTGCGCTGATGGATGGTCTCGCTATGTCTCTCTTCCGTGCTTGCTTGAAGTTGAAGCAACATTTCTTCTTCTTTCTGGACTCGCTGTCTCTGACTCTCTACTTTAGTTCGATAACTCAGTTCAGATATATCTCTCAATTTAGTTTCTCTCTTTTAAAAATTTTGATTTCAATTTAGAAATGGAAATAATATGAGGAAGTTTGCTAATATTTTTTTTAACATGTGCGAAATTATAACATTGGTTAGTTTTAGCAATTTTAGCACTTCAAAAAGTTATGTTTTTCTTTCTTTCAGATAGCATTGGTTAGTTTAGTAATTTTGACTAGTTATGTTTTTTTGTCAATGGAAGATAAAAATTTTGCAAAACCGTTTACATTTGTTGTTGAGAAGCATTGCTATGTCATTATTATACATGGACTAAGGTTCAAGTTCAGAAGATATTATGGCAGATTTTTAGAAGTTATTGCATGTAAATTCGATCTATTATGTTTGTATTATATTTTATTACTGACTAGCGATTACTTGACTTGGGAGTGTGCTATTCTTGATTTTTGTATCTGACATTGTCCTACTATTTTGGTATATCATTATGTTCAAAACACAATTCTTATCTTTTTTACGTGTTTACGCATATCAGATTATTAACATTGTGATTGAGTGTCTATTTTTTTTATTTGGCTTGGAGTTGAAATTGTTTGTGTCCTCAATGGCCCAATTTCATATTGGTTGCTCTCCAAGCCTGCAAAAGGTGTTGAGAAGACCTCCTCTCATGTCTCCCCAAGGTGAGCTTTCTGCAAGTAAGAACTTTAACTTTTGTATCGTGATTATTATTGTTTTTATGCAAATTTTATCTCTAAGTTGCTCATATTTGTAAAATTAGGGAATTCATTTCTCTTGAAGGCATTGTCGGCAAAGCTAGTCATTGATGCACATTCTATATGAAATTTCTGGAGGCCTTTGCTTCTAATATAGCCACTTAATATGTTTGTTTTCAAACTGAAGCTCAGGCTTCAAGAAACTCATTCCGAAGAGCTCACATCCCCGCCGTCACCAGCACCACCCTCGCTGCGCCGTTAGCCTCCGCTCCCTCTCCGCCTCGTCTCCTCGTCGCTGTTACAGCATCCTTACTGTCAGCGTCAGTGCTACCTCTTTTAACCGATTCCTTCCAAAAGTGAATACGACAAGGGACAATGTGGGAAGATATCGAAGCTCGGAGGCGGCAACTGTTTTTCGTGTCTCTTGCTCGGTGTCAATGTCGATCTTGCCCTTGTTGAAGGAATCGTTGCTTTCGTTGCGTTGTTTCAGGTTCTTCTCTTCTTTCTTTCATGTTTCAATTCGCGCCAGCATTGCTTTTCGGATATGAAATTGATTCGTGCATTAGCAAATTTTAGGGGTTTTTTAATGTTGTGCACAATTTAGGGGATGTTTTGGTTGGGAATGGGAATTGAAAAATAACGATGAAAAGAGAATGGGTGATTGGCGTAATTTGAAAATTTGGGGAATTTGTGAGAAGATATTTAGATTCGAAACTTGCATTTTGAATTTTGATATTTTAGCTGTTATATTGTTTTACAATCCCTACACTGTAGCCTAATATTTTTTTCTTGTGCTAAGAAAATTTTTTCTATATATGAATTCAGTAGCTTCATTAGCTAATAAACAGATTAGCTAAGGTTCTCAAAACCTAATAAATATTGTATTGAAAGATATCCAAACCGGGTTAGTGTGATCTTAGCTTGTTGTTTGAAGATATATATGAATCTGTAAAGGTATGCCTTTTGATTTGCATTTTAATCTTTACAACGATGGTTTTCCGATGTCCAGTGTTATCAATTCACTTTATTTAGAATTTTTATTTTGTATACTTTCTATTTTTCTAAAAAATTGTTATACTTTATGGTAGGAAATCATCAAGCATGTGTTTCTTTACAAATAGTTGTTTATCTTGTTTTTTTAAATAGCTATGTAAGTTTAACTTGTAGAAAATATATTAATAAGCTAGAATGTGAGTCAATTTTAGACTGATTCCCCTTGTCCAGTAGTGGTATATACTGATTCCCCTTATTCGTTGACAGAGAATATTAGACTGTGACAGTCCATTAGAAGCTCTTGAGACATTAAACTCTTGTATGCAAAAGGGTGCAACACTGTAGTTCTTTGCCTTTACTTACTGCCTGTTTTTCTTCCTCTACATCGTCGTCTCCATTACGCGCTAGCTTCGTCGCTGCAAAATCACTACCAAAATCATTACGGCGCTGCAACCACAACCCCTTTCTCTGCGAGCCCAGAGCCACTAGCTCTTCCTCACCGCGGTGGCCCAGCGTTCCACCATCGCTAGCGTCACCGTAACATTCTTATTCCATCTCTGACAATCGGATTTCCTGTCCGTAAAGAAATTCACAAAAATAATCGCGTTGTAAGTATAACTTCTAAACCAACAGAAAATCCTTTCGTACAAACGTTTGGTTGTCACAAGTAACAAACCCCTTTGGAATTGATAACCGAAGTATTTAAATCTCGGGTCGTCTTCTCAAGGAATTGCAAGGAAGTATGATTTATTATTGGTTATGCAAAGGTATATTTTGGGGTTTTGAAAAGGTTTGAACAAATAATTTAATTGATAAGAAAAATAAATTAATAATTAGAAAATCTCTTGGCAAGGTATGAGAATTGGAAATCCCATCCTAGTTATCCTTATCAGGTGTGATGAGTATTATCCGTTGCTCCCACTTTGTTAGCCCTTACTAAATAAGGGAAAGTCAATTGGACCAATTAATTTGATTTCTCAAGTCCTAGTCAACTCCTAAGGAAAGACTAGCTTTAGAGGGATCCAAATCAACCAGCAAACTTCAAATATTAATCAACTGCTGAGTTTGATAACTAAAGTGTCACTAATTACTCAACCAAAGCCAAAAGGAAAAAATCTAAATTATTTATATAATAAATAGAAGAAAGCAATCATAAGTCTGAAATACCTCAAATTATATTAATTAAGAAAATCCTAACATGAAAAGTTCCTAAACTAAATTGAGAAAATAAATAAAAGGAATATTGAACCTGTGATGAAGAAGTAGAAATCCTAATCCTAAAAGAAATCATAATCCTAAATACTAAGAGAGAGGAGAGAGCCTCTCTCTCCAAAAACTACATCTAAATTATAAAAAGTGTGACTTATGAATGTGATATGTATGAATGAATGTATTCCCCTACTTTATAGCCTCTGATCTATGTTTTCTGGGCCGAGAACTGGGTCAAAAATAGCCCAGAATTCGCTGGTTATAAAATCTGCCACGCTGGTTTTTCGTCATTACGACGCGTCCGCGTGGAGCACGTGTTCGCATCGTCTATCTGTACGGCCACTATAGCAAATTATATATCAAATTGAAGCCCATGACGCTAGCTTTCCAACGCAACTAGAATTGCCTCATTTGGACCTCTATAGCTCAAGTTATTATGACCGTTTGAGTGCGAAGAGGTCAGGCTGACAACTTTGGCAATTTCTTTAACTTCTTGTATTCCTTCCACTTTTGCATGCTTCCTTTCCATCCTCTGAGCCATTCCTGCCCTGTAATCTCTGAAATCACTTAACACACATATCAAGGCATCGAATGATAATAAGAGAGGATTTAAATAAAAGAAAATAAAAGTCAAAGAAGCATGTTTTCAATCATAACACAAAATCAGGAAGGAGAATGTAAAACCATGCAAATCATATGAATAAGTGGGCAAAGGTTTGATAAAAACCACTCAATTGAGCACAAGATAAACCATAAAATAGTGGTTTATCAACCTCCCCACACTTAGATATTAGCATGTCCTCATGCTAAGCTCAAGAAAAGCTATAAATGAGTGAAGAGGAATGATAGAGAGTATGCAATGCAACCTATCTATGCAACTACCTGCAAAATGTTTCTACCTACTTGGTTAAAAGTGAATAAGTTCTCCAAGACAAACATGAATCAAATTTCACTAATTCAAATCACACAATAAAAGACAAGTAGACTTGTAAGAAGATAGCTCATGAAAGCAGGGAACATAGAATCAAGCATTGAACCCTCACGGTAGTGTGTATCACTCTAGTCTCTCAAGTATCTAGGGTTAATCACTCTACTCTTTCCTAGTCATGCTTTCTAAACCTTGTTCTTCATCTAACCAATCAACAAATATTTAGCATACCAATGCAAACATCATGAGGTCTTTTCAGGGTTGTAATGGGGCTGAGGTAAAGGTAAGGATATATATATAAGGCTAAGTGAGTTAACAAAGTGAATCCTTGATTAGTCTAAGATCTCACCTAACATATACATACTTTATATAATTTAAAATGCTTTACCTAGCTACCCAAATTTTTTTTCACTTATGTATTACATGCTCATGTATCAAACTTATTTTTGAATTTTATCCCATGTGCATCGATTCTTTTTTATTTTGCATTTGGGGTAGTATTTTTTTTTTCAATGCACATGGTAATTTAATTATTTTGATTTCACATGAGCATGCTTCCAAATTTTTAAATAACTTATTCAATTTAATTCTCTACTTTTTTTTATCATCCCATATTCTCATAAAATTTTCTACACTTAAATTATACACAATATCTATATTAAGCTAACCAAGGATTCAACTTGGGATTTTTATTTTATTTTTTTCTGCTTAAGGCTAGTAATGTGGTTATAAAATAGAAAAGGGGGTCAAAAAGCTCAAGGGGGTTAACAAGGGTGATTGAAAGGGTAAGCTATTTGGGATAAGTGAGCAAAAATACAAATAATAGCCTCAATCATATGCAAGCATGTAAATATACTAAACAATAGACATATAGACTAGAGCAAAATCTAGATTGCAGTTATAGAGAAGGAAACACACAAGAATAAAAAATTATGGTTAAATAATGTAACCATGTAAATAAGCTCAAAATCTCACAGGTTGTGTGTTCTTTGGCTCAAAAATTATGTTCCAAATACGACTTCCAAACAAGTTTAACACAAATTTTTCAATTTAAATTAGTGAAATACTATAAAAATTTCTTGAAAAAGAAAATATTACTTCAACCAAGTAGTAACTAAATGCATAAAATAAAACAAACATGCAAATACAACATTTAACAAATTAACATTGGTGTTGAAAGAAAAAAAAGTAATTAACCCACGGAGATCGGTATTGACCTCCCCACACTTAAAGATTGCACCGTCCTCAGTGCATGCTAAGATGTACAGGTGGATGGGTGGCTCCATAGCTGTGGTTTGGGAGTAGCTTTCTTTGTACCCTTCTTGGTGGCCATCCTAAAAAGGGAAAAAGAAAGTAACAAGTAAAGCTAGGGGATCCAGCAAGGAAGAGAGCGGGAAAGGTGGTAATAAATGCACAGTAAAGAAGAATGACGTTAACACATGGTCATGACTACATGTGAAAAGTCATCAATGGAAATATATCAAGTGCATGTGATGACAGTTAAATGCAAGGTATTTATTGGCATGCCGGCAAAGACATGAGTAGCATAGATCAAGCATTCAATGTCCAAGTTAGATTACCAAGTCTTTCAAACTAACAATATGATTGTAATAATAATTATATTTAATTAATAAAATATAAAAAGGGTTTTGTGAAAAGCAAGCATTCAGAGTAGTAGATTAAAAGAAATCTAAAATAGTGCACCACGCCATACGGGCATTTTCACAAACACATAGCATGCATGGGAAATAAGTTGTTGAAAGTATTAAATTGAACATGCAAGCAACCCTTTAAAAAGTAATATATAATTGTCAAACAATTCCTTTAATAATCCATAAGCAAAATATAGAGAATGACCCAAATAAATTTCTAACACCAATGAAAATAATGCAATGAATGAAAGTATGCAAATAAATTAAATGAAATAGGATGGAAGAGGGGTGAGAGGTTAAAGGAATGAAGAAGAAAAAAGTAAGAAAGAAGGAAGAAAGAAGTAGAAAGGAGAGAAGAAAGAAGTAAGAATGTAGGAACGGGGCGCGACGCGCGCGCGCAGGGCACGCGTGCGCGCGAAAACCGCAGTAACCATGTGACGCGTAAGCGTCGCCCAAGCGTATGCATGGGTGGTCAGAATTTAAAAATGGCGCACACGCGTCAGTTATGCGTACGCGTGGGTGATTTTGTGCCTTGGGCACAGTGCCCGCACTAGGCCAGCACAACTTTCGGCCAATATACCTTTTACATTGAATTCGCAAGACACGCGTGCGCGTCGTTGATGTGTAAGCGTGGGTGGCTGTTTTTTCAAACAGCGCGGACGCGTCCGCGTGGGCGTGTTTGTGCCTAAAGCACGCCTCCAGCCACGCTCCCGCGTAACTCTCTGTAAGGTTTAGCGTTCGCATGTGATGCGTGCGCGTGGTGCACGCGTACGCGTGGGAGGCGCTTCTTTTTTTTTTTAATAGATGCAAAAATGCATAATACAGTATGCAGAATGCAATGCTAACATGAATGTTATGCATGATTCCAGGTTCAATCAAAACTAAAAAACAGACTAAAATTTAAACTGAAAAAGGAACGGTCATACCATGGTGGGTTGTCGCCCACCTAGCACTTTTAGTTAAAGTCCTTAAGTTGGACATTCTAGTGAGCTCCTTATTATGGTGGCTTGTGCTTGTATTCATCTAAGAATCTCCACCAGTGTTTGGAATTCCCACAGCCTCCGGGATCCCAAACTAGGCGCAGAAAGCCTTCAAGCAAGCTAAAGCAAGTGACAAGGCCCCAAGAGTATTGATTTCTAGATTGAATTCCGGGGTCCCAAACCTTGCTTTTGCACCCATCTTCTTGTTGAGTAATATTGTTCCATCCGGGTGGCAAGCAGTCTGAATTCTCACTGAAGCAGCCAAACAACTTCCTAGACCCATTCAGTTGAGCTCTACACCAACCTTTGCGTTTAAACTCAAAGCTTCCAACCATAATGAATCTCGCAGGACAATTCTTACCACTGATCATCTTCCTCTCACTCTTAATGCCACAAAGAGCTCTAAGTTGACCATCCGTCTCCAGTAGCCCATATTCAAGTGGAATTAGAAAGCTAAGGGATATGAATTTTTCCCACTTGAATGTTGTGAAGGATGATGGCAACTTAGGGGGAAGGGTTTCTAATGAACTTGCAAGCTCCACTCCTTTGTGTTCTTCTTTGACAACTACCACCTCTTTGCAAGCTTCTTCAATATCAACCTCTTCTTCTTGGTAGCTTTCTTCCAATTCAATCTCTTCTTCATTGTTCACCAAGGGCATGGGAGGTTGTGCTTCTTCTTCTTTAATCTCCATGTCAAGTCCAACGGGAGAGGATTCAAATGTAGATAAGAATTCATTAATGATTGAATCCATCTCTTGATCATCCCCTTCAAAGTCTTCAACCATAATATGCTTTGGAGGTTGTATACCCTCCTCAACATCAATTGCAAACGTCTTAGAAGGAGGCTCTACGACTTGAGTTTTCCATGGAGGTTTTGCATCTCCTAAGTCTTCAACCACTTCTTCCTCTTCAATGGCAGGCGTAGCTTCTTCCAATTGTTCTAATATAAAGTCGTTCTACTCACTGTCCACTAGAGTTTTCAACTTCTCCTTCATGCCACGTTCTTCAGTAGATTCTCCACATGAAGCCATGGGGGTTCCTTGAATGTCTGAACGTCGGGAAGGTAATCGAATTATCGCTTGATCCAGTTAGCGAAGGGTTGCATGAAATTTTTCCATTGTTTCCTTGAGACGATCCCTTGATTCTTGTTGCACTCGGCTATCATAAGTAGGATCATAGTGCTCTTGGATTGATGGATATGGAGATGGTGTATATTGAGGTGGTGGTTCTTGGGAGTAATTGGGGTAGAATTGGAGTGGTTCTATATATGGTTCATACGGTGCATAGGGTGGTTGGTATGGTGGATTTGGGTTGGGGTCATATGGAGGTGAATGGCGAAAAGGGACTTGTGAGTATGGTGGTCCAAAGTCATGCGGAGGAGGGGGTTCATAGGCATATGGTGGTGGTTGTTGATAATCAAAAGAGTGCTCACCATAGCCATTGCCTTAATATGCATAACAGAATGGTTGTTGATAGTCCATTGGAGGTGGTTGTTGCCATGAGGGTTGATCAAATCCTTGTGGCTCCTCCCATCTTTGATTCTTCCAACCTTGATGTCCGTTCTCATTATAGTTCCCATTCCTAACAACAACATTGGAATCAAACTTGAAGCCAGAGGGGTGAGAGTTCATAGTAGTTGGAGAAAATAAAAATAAAAACTAAAAAAATAAAATATTTTGAAAAAGATAGGATTTTTGAAAAAAAAGATAAGATAAGATTTTGAAAAAAAAATGATTTTTGAAAAAAAAATAAGATAAGATTTTGAAAAAGATATGATTTTTGAAATAAGATAAGATAAGATTTTGAAAAAGATTTGAATTTTGAAATTTAAAACTAAGATAAGATAAGATAAAAATTAAATTTTTTTTTTTTGAAAATTATTTACAATAACCAATAATAAGGCACACGTTTGCAATTTCTCGGCAACGGCGCCTTTTTGACGATCGGATTTCCTGTCGATAAAGAAATTCACAAAAATAATCGCGTTGTAAGTATAGCTTCTAAACCAACAGAAAATCCTTTCGTACAAACGTTTGGTTGTCACAAGTAATAAACCCCTTTGAAATTGATAACCGAAGTATTTAAACCTCGGGTCGTCTTCTCAAGGAATTGTAGGGAAGTATGATTTATTATTGGTTATGCAAAGGTATATTTTGGGGTTTTGAAAATGTTTGAACAAATAATTTAATTGATAAGAAAAATAAATTAATAATTAGAAAATCTCTTGGCAAGGTATGAGAATTGGAAATCCCATCCTAGTTATCCTTATCAGGTGTGATGAGTATTATCCGTTGCTCCCACTTAGTTAGCCCTTACTAAATAAGGGAAAATCAATTGAACCAATTAATTTGATTCCTCAAGTTCTAGTCAACTCCTAAGAAAAGACTAGCTTTAGAGGGATCCAAATCAACCAGCAAACTTCAAATATTAAATAACTGCTGAGTTTGATAACTCAAGTGTCACCAATTACTCAACCAAAGCCAAAAGGGAAAAATCTAAATTATTTATATAATAAATAGAAGAAAGCAATCATAAGTCTGAAATACCTCAAATTATATTAATTAAGAAAATCCTAACATAAAAAGTTCATAAACTAAATTGAGAAAATAAATAAAAGGAATATTGAACCTGTGATGAAGAAGTAGAAATCCTAATCCTAAATCCTAAGAGAGAGGAGAGAGCCTCTCTCTCCAAAAACTACATCTAAATTATAAAAAGTGTGACTTATGAATGTGATATGTATGAATGGATACATTCCCCTATTTTATAGCCTCTGATCTGTGTTTTCTGGGCCGAGAACTGGGTCAAAAACAGCCCAGAATTCACTGGTTATAAAATCTGCCACGCTGGTTTTTCGTCACTGCGACGCGTCCGCGTAGAGCACGCATTCACGTCACTTATCTGTACGGCCACTATAGCAAATTATATATCAAATTGAAGCCCCGGACGTTAGTTTTCTAATGCAACTGGAACCGCCTCATTTGGATCTCTGTAGCTCAAGTTATGACCGTTTGAGTGCGAAGAGGTCAGGCTAACAACTTTGGCAATTTCTTCAACTTCTTGTATTCCTTCCACTTTTGCATGCTTCCTTTCCATCCTCTGAGCCATTCTTGTCCTGTAATCTCTGAAATCACTTAACACAAATATCAAGACATCAAATAATAATAAGAGAGGATTTAAATAAAAG
Source organism: Arachis duranensis (assembly GCF_000817695.3). Taxonomy (NCBI): domain Eukaryota; kingdom Viridiplantae; phylum Streptophyta; class Magnoliopsida; order Fabales; family Fabaceae; genus Arachis; species Arachis duranensis. Next base: position 8,423,897 of record NC_029779.3, on the reverse strand, counting down.
AAAATAAAAGCCAAAGAAGCATGTTTTCAATCATAGCACAAAATCAGGAAAGAAAATGTAAAACCATGCAAATCATATGAATAAGTGGGCAAAGGCTTGATAAAAACCACTCAATTGAGCACAAGATAAACCATAAAATAGTGGTTTATCAATCTCCCTCTTCGCTGTCTGAGAAACCAAGAACATGGCAAGACCCTGTTTTACTGTGCACCCACCCTCCACCACTGCCGCTACCCCAGCGCCACCACTAGGCCGCCACCGTGTTGCTCCAGCCATTCACTCCTCATCATCAATCTTTCCCTTCCCTTCCCCTGTTCCAATTCCGTGCTTCCCAGGTTCCCCTTCATCTCATTTGATTTTATTTATGTTTGATTAATCTAGTTTAGCTCATTCTGTTTAGCTTGTTTAGTTCAACTAATTTAGTTTAGTTGAATTAGGTGGTTAGAGAATCTGGACTGGTTAGTGGATGTAGGTTTTGTTTTGTTTACTACTTCTGTTCGGAATGAATTTGTCTTTCCTCTGAATGTTGCGCTGGATGAACTTGTTTATTGTGCTGTTTTGGTGTTGAATTCTGGACTTGTGATTGCTGTTTATTGTATTTTTTTCATTTTCCAAAATAGATGCTGTGAAAGTGTTACTGTTTAATTAATTTTTATTGGTTTGTTGTTGCTGAGTGCTGCTCTGCTTGTTGCTTGGTCCATATTATATGAACTGCAATGATTTCAGTTTGTGGAACTGGTTAAGTCATATGAATTCTGTTTGCTGCTTGCTTGAACCTCGGAAACATGCTATTTACTGCTGCTGTTTAATAAGTGTTGCTGCTTCGCGCCATGTGTTAGCAACTTGTTTCCTCGTTGCGATTCTTTGTGTTTATTATGCATTCATGCTCATTACATCCTTAATCATTGGCTGCTGCTAATTTCTCAATTTGCATTTCCTCTTCTGCTCACTTCCTATGCATGCATATATGATATTGATGAATTTAATTGTTAAAGCATTCATATGAAATTTGATTTGATTGATTGATTTTGGAAAATAGCCAATTTATTGCTGAAATGCTGCTGGATTTTTCCTAACCTTGTTTTATTAAATGATATTGTTTTGTTTGGTGCAACAAGATTCTATTTAACGGATTTCTGTGTCAAAAAGAATCTTATTTGCTAAAGGATTTTAGAAATTTCCGCAAGAGTCTCCTTACAAGTCTTGGTCAATTCTTTAATCTCTTTGCTTGTTTTATCTTATATGTTATTTTTAAGCATTGAACAATCCTTGATTGAGTTTCGGTTTAACCATAAACTCTCATTTTCTTGCTCTCATTTAAATTTCATTATCAAGGTTAACCTGCAAATTGATTTTGGTAGTATTTTTTTTCTTTGTTATAGCTAGGTTTTTATGATAAGTGACTATATTATTCATAATTGGTAATTTCAATTATTTCACCGTATCTGATTCCTATGTGTATTTTTGCTTGTCGTTTACATAAATTTTTTGATGTATTATTTGATTGAAAATAGAAAATTATGCTAGAAACTAATTAACAAAGTAATGTTATTATGCTTTGTGTTTTGCAGTAACAACCACTAACAACACTGAAACTATTGAGAGAGAAGAAGAAGAACAAGTTTGAAGAGGTTCCGCTGTTTCGGCTTTGTTCCTTCGTCCCTGCTGGTGCTTTCGTCTCTGCCATTCCATACTCAGTCTTCTTTGCCATTATTCATTGATTCTGCAGTTTCATGGTTAGTTTCAAGGTGTACTGTAGTTTCTATATTTTTAAGTTTTATAAGGTTCAGAGTGTGACGAAATTAAAAGGTGTAGAGCATGGACCTAGTAGTAGCTTCATCCACACTGAACCTAAAACTTTCATTATTCTTTTTTCTTTTTTTTTCTTTTTTTTTTCATTTGCACGTCATATAAAGTGGACCACATACATCCACATTCCACTATTCTTCTTCCTTTTTCCCTTTATATCATTTATTTATATTTATATTTATAATGTCATCCTATTTTTTTTTTCAAAAAATTGTTATATATAGTTTTTTTTATTTTTCATAGCATCTTTTAATTTAGAGTAAAATATCGTTTTTGTCTCCAACGTTTGGGGTAAGTCCTATTTGTGTTCCTAACATTTAAATCGTCCTATTTGTGTCCCTAACGTTTATAAAAGTGATTCAATGTTATCCTACTATCAATTATACTAACAAATCAGATTATATTTTTCAATTATTCTCATTTGGATGTATTCATTCTCAATTAGGTATTACTTGGATGTGTTCGATTTTAATATTATACCCACTATTTGTGTTTAGATTCAATTATGTCCCTAGAAAAGTGAATTATGTAAATGTTGTAGAAATTAGTTTCAACTTTTGATGAGCTATTTTTCGAAGTGGATCATCAATTCTATCCCAGATATTTGTATTCTAACTTCAATAAGAGATTTTTAAAACTCAAACTAAAGCATTCATGATGTGTAATTGACGGCATGATAACATTGAATCACTTTTACAAATGTTAGGGATACAAATAAGACGATTTAAACGTTAGGGACACAAATAGAATTTACCCCAAATGTTGGGGATAAAAATGATACTTTACTCTTCAATTTATAAGGGTAAGAACTAATTCGTCACAAATTTCTTTTTAAAATTTGTTATTAGCCAATAGATTATTATATATATAAGAAGGAACTCAATTTTTTAACACTTACTTAAATAGACAATAAATTAATTACTTGACCAACTTAAGTAAGTTTTGTTGTATAATTCTTTTATATATATAAAAAAGCTTTAGATAAAAATGGTTATCCCTTCACTTTTTTGTCTAAGAAAAAACAGATTTAAAAAATAAGATTTTAAAATTAGGAATGCTATTAAATGGGTCATATCAGTTAAAATAAGTCTTATTTAAATTTGAATTTGCTTTTTGCTTATTCAAAATAAGTCTTATTTGATCTACTTCTATTGCCATTCAAGTCAAATGATTGTATAGAGTTAGTGTAGTTTATATTTTTGAACAATTTAGTGTAGTTAGTGTACTTATTGCTTGTAAATTGCAGTGGCATTATAGCTTGTAGGCATTAATTAAAATTGAAGGGAAAGGGTCCTAATGCATTTCCCTATCACCAATCAGCAGCTCCCAACACTTCCATCCATTTTCCCTTTTTTATTCCTTTTTTCAGTTGGTGTTACCACAGTTATTTAAATTGTATTAAAGTTTAAGAAAATTGAAAACAAAATTATGGGTTAGGACTTAGGAGTATAAAAGTATAAATGGTACAACATGATGAGTGGATTTTAGTAGTAGTAGAAAGAACAAATGTATTAGGTCATTTAAGAACATTGTACTCTCTTGCCATTTTTAATTAGCTTTTTGGGTTTCAATGTAGCTTATTATAGTGTTAGATGTTTGGAGCTACTCGAGGAGAGATAATTGTTTTATTTTATCTCATGATCAAACATGTGAATTGTAACACCCTAATTACCCTAAGTCTTACCTCTAGTCATAAAGTAAAGGTTAATCAGAGGTTATGACAATCCTAAGGCTTATACATATTTATATATAGAAAGGAATAATATATACTAGAAACCTGATGAAGGATTAAGCTCAAAGACAGAATTATAAAAGCGTGAAGCGTTCACACGAAGCTAACACATACGATACAAGATATATGTATAAGAGAATAATTCATATACAAATATAAGAATATACTAATCATAGAGAACTAGCTGCAGCTTGCGAAGTTTAAGCCGACTAGTTACAAATAGACAGATACAGAGTTTTCAAATTAAAACAGCTTATACAACCTATCTCTTAAATAAGCCTCTAAGGCCATAAGATAATTATACAAAAGGTGAGAGAATACTACGACAAAAGTAAAACAGAAACAAACAAGGAACGAACCATACTCCACTCTGTCATCATATCCGCAATCTCACCGAAGTATATTACGACCTGCATATGTAAACAACAACAAAGTATGAAATGAGAACCGGAGGTTCTCAGTATGGTAACAGTGCCCAATAATGTAAGATGTAAGGCTCTGGGACGCCGAAGGCAATCCTAGAACTTCACATCTTATACGGATATTCAAGCTTAGAACAAAAATAAATAAATAAATAACTTAACCATAAACCGGGTCATGTAAACTTAGGGAATTTCTAACTAATGCTAACCACACCGCTGTATCCCACAGCCGTCGCCAACCTAACCTCCGTGCGATCCCATCGCCACCGTCTACCTAGCCTCCTCAGTACCAGACAATCACAATTAATGCAAACAAGTAAAACACAAGTAGAAGCATACAAATCAAGTAGTTCAAGTAAGCAATTAGGCATGTTATACAATTAGGCAAACTTACGTAATCAAAGCAAACAAGCACATAAAAGATGCATATGATGAATGCCTGTCCTATTGGTTCGTGATATCACTTGTCGGTTCATAAATGCCAACCCTGTCGCTTTTCTGCCACACCCACGAATATAGTGTCGGGCACACTCTATTGACCCACGGATATTGTGCCGGGCCCAGCCACATGCATAACCCAAGGATATAGTGCCTGGCACACTCTTACAGCAGAAAAGATTATCAATCATAATTCAATCCCAGGGACATAATACCCTGCACACTATCATACTTAACCCAAGGATATAGTGCCTGGCATACTCTTATTATTCAACAAGATCATCATTCCTCTTTGAGTCCTCAACTCATCACAACCATTACCCATTCATCATTTCCATTCCAAAACTCATTAGTTCCTCAGTTTCTCAATTCGTTGTCAGTACTCACCGAATTCACTACTCTTCCTTCTCTCTCAACCACACTCATCCTCCACACACCAGAGACCTAGACCTCATTCTGCTAACTTTTCAAAATAATCATCAACTAAAACTCTTAGCCTATTTTCCTTATTCCCATACTCAAAATTAAGCCCAAAAGCCTTAAAATGGTGTTATAGAAACTTACAACCTTGTTGGGAAGGTGAAGTAGTTAAAAGCAAAGTTTAAATTTGTGAAACAAAGCGTGTGCGTACACACAGGGGTGTGCGTGCGCACGCCTAGGAAGATTTTAAAAGTGTGTGTACGCACAGGGGTGTGCGTACGCACAAGTACTAAAATTTATAAAGTCTGTTCACTCGCACAACCTGTGATAGCTCCCCCAACAGACGACCCTTCCCAACTTGTGCGTGCACACATACAAGGCTGTACGTACGCACATACCAGAAATCACAAAATTCTGCAATTCTGCAAAATTTCAGATTTTGACACCAAACTTTGAATTATCATAACTTCCTCTACAAAAATCCAAATTTTACAAACTTTATATCAATTTGAAGAGTTTTCAATGAACTTTAATTATTAAAATTTGAAAACTGAGGCTCAAGTTATGATCCGTCAAATTTCACCAAAAATCCATTTTTGCCCACAATCTCAAAAACTCAATTTTAACCAAATCTAATTAATATCAAATCAAAACAAAAGCTCATACCACTCATTCCTTAATCTCAACCATCAATAATCTCCCAATTACACTATCCCACACCATCAAAATCATTAATCTCCAACAATAAAAAAATCATCACAAACATTACTTTTTCTCATTCATCAATAACATTTCCACAACTCATCATCAATTTCAACATCAATCTCCAACATCATACTATCAACATTAATATAGCCATTTATCAATCATTCCAAATCATCAATTATCCTACTTTATCCTAACTTCATAATTCACATCATTTATCAACAATCCCAACACTCACATTCAAATACCAACAATATCAATATTTACCATCAATCATCAACCACATCAACAAATCCTCATCAACAATAAATTACACCTTCCTCATCAACCTTCATAATCATTAAATATCAACAACCCCAATATTTATCACCAATCATTAGATACCAACACCCTCATCAAATCATTTAATCATTATTATTAGTATTTGGATTCATCCCACACAACAGCACCACTTCATTTATCAATCCTCATCAACAACACCAATCATTAATACCCATTAACACCAAAAATTTCCAATAATCATCATCAACTACAATAATCCAATACTACCAACAATTTACATCAATTCACATATAATCATTCATACACCAACAACATTCAATCTTATCTTAGGGTCAACTAGGCTAAGTATCCAGAAACATTACATATTACATAAAGCAAACCGAAACCATACCTTGGCCGATTCCTAGACGCATCAAACACCAAAACGAAACCACCAAGCTTGATCCAAAGCCTCAACCAACTCCAACAAACACCAAAGCTCAAACTAACAACAAATATTTCACCAAAATCAAAATCTAAGATACACAAAATAACTAAACACAAGGGTTTAGTAGAACCTTACCTTATCCAACGAGAATAGAGGTAAAATTCAATAATTACCCGCTACTAGAGATCACCTAAACAACCAAAACTACAAAATCTACTCAAAACCATAACCTCAAAAACAAAGAAATCTAGGGCACGAAACTAGGAGTTAAGCTTCAAGTTCTTACCAGGTTTTCTTAGATAGAAACATAGAGCTCGACAAGAGCTTCGCGTGGCCATAAACGGCTCGTCAATCAGAGCTCCGGATCAAAAGTTATGGAGCTCGGAAGGAGGGGGTAAATAGTAACCAACCCTCACCTCTCCTCTCTTCTCAATCTGTGCCCCTCTCTCTTTGTGGGGAGGAAAATAAGCTGAAAAGCTCGTTAAGTGAGCTTATATATGTTGGACCTTAGGTCTGGTTTGGGCCCGGTTCAATCCGTTAGTGTTTTTGGTCCGTTTGGCCCACTTTGGACCAAAACCTTTAAGATTAGTGCCCGGTTTTCAATTCTAAATTATTTTTGTCCTTTTAAAATAATAAATTTTTTTAAAATCTTATTTTCCAAAATACGTGGTACTAGACAGATTAGAGCTGGTATTGCCAACTCAAGTGCCAGTACACATTTTTACAAAAACTTTTCGAAAAAGATACATTTTCCAACTCAGAAAAATTCACTTAAATCAAATCTCATATTTATATTTTCAAATTAAAACTTCTGAATTTTGAATCTACTCTGGGCACTAAAATTATTTTATTAAAACAGTTTTACGTGAAAATACGGGTTCTTACATGAATAATTACTAATAAAACTTATTTGTTAAAAAATAATTTATTTATACTAAAAAATATTAAAAGTATTTATATTTTAATATTTACTTAAGTCTTAGTCTATTTTTGTTTAGGCTTTTGATAGTTATCTATCCACTACTGCTGCCACTTTTCTGTTCGGCTGCTCCTGTGGTAATATAATAATCTGCTGCTGCTGAATAGCTGTTCGCTGCCATTGCTACCTCTCTAATTCTGCTTCTTCTGTGCTACCACTTTGCTGCTGTTGTGGAACGGATTAAGACAATAATTAAGGTTGGTTTATGCAAATTTAAATACATCTATTAATTTGTTATTGATGTTATGTGTGCAACTTAGTGCTTTCTTGAGGCACTCATCACTTTAGGCCTTTCTTTATGCATTGCTAAAATTCAATTTTTTCTATTATTTTTATTAGTTTAAATTTTTCAGAGATATAAAAAAAATTTCCAAAATGATATACTGGCTTACCCATTGAACCTGCAGAATTCATCAAAGAAGTTAGGAAAATTTCCAAAACTAGTTTAGTTTACTACATCATCCATTTTTCATTTGTAGTTGTTAATTTGTGTTTTTTATTTTGCAGGGCACAGGTCAAAAGAATTTCTCTTGCAATGATGATACATGAAGTTTTTATATCTTGGCATGAAGTACAAGAATTAGATGTTATGACTTTGATTAGGAATTCTAATTCATGTATTAGGAATCTATGAGTAGTTGTTATACTTTGATTTTTAGTATTTTGTTAGAGCATGTTGTTATGTGATCACACACTTATTTTGGTGACTTTATTAGAGCATGTTGTTATGTGATCACACACTTATTTTGGTGACAACTTTATGAAAGTTGGATTACTTGATTTAAAATTATTGGTCATTGACTACATTATAAAATTATCTATGAATTTATGTAAGATTTTATTTATGAAGATTAAAAAGGAATTAGGTTACTGACCATCTTTTTTGTCACGCTTTAAAAGCGTGGCCATCTGGCCATATCTCTGTTTATTGCCACGCTTATAAAGCATGGCCATATCTCCTCTATTACCACGCTTTAAAAGCGTGACAATATTTCGTCTACTGCCACCTTGTAAAAGTGTGGCCATATCTGCTCTATGGCCACGCTGGTAAAGCGTGGCCCTACCCTCCACATACGGTCACGCGTTAAAAGTGTGGCCATATCTCCAACCTACAACCACGCTTTTAAAAGTGGCAATTTGTAAAAAAGTGTGACAAAACAAAAGCGTGGCGACAAAGCAACTGCCACCCTTTCAGAGGTCACCGATTCAAAAGCGTGGCGGTAGCTCAAAAAGCGTGGCAAAATGCTGTCGCCACGCTTTTTTTAATTTTTCACCACGCTTTAAAAGTATGGCAATAGAGTGTTTTCTTGTAGTGTAGATGAGACTTTCCATAACCTTATAATTCTTGCCTTTATTTTTCATACTTTCTCATCACATAATCTATCATAGGTGATACTATTAATAAAATCGTAGCTAATGGCCACTAGATATGAAAAAATAAAATAAAATAAAAACTATATTTAAATTATGAATTTTCTAAATGACAAACATAAAAAAAAACTTTACTATTATTCATTACAAGTTTTTATTCATTAGTTATGGCTATACTTGCCACAATAATAAAGTTTTTTTTATGGCGATACTTGCCACAATCTACCATATTATTTTTATTCATTAGTTATGGCGATTCTTGCCACAATTACGTTAAAATTCTACTATTATATTTTATTATTAATCTTTATGATTAATTTAATACAGATACTTACTCAGTATATATATATATATATAAAAAAATTGTGATCAATTAAAATTAAACTTATTAAATGATTGAAAATAAATAATATTTGGCAATTATTTTACTATTTAATTAAAATTTATTCTTTTGTAATGAGATTGACCAATGACTTTTTAATTATTTTTATCGTATATTACCTAATAAATTTTAATGAATAATATATAAAATAAGTAAATCAAATAACAATGATTGAAAAGATATTTTTAACAAATTAAATGTGAGAAATAGAAATAAAAAAATTGATAAAGAATAATAATTATAGATAAAAATAGTGTTTTTTATTTTGAAGGAAAAAAACACATGAGAAATTATTTAATAACCCGTGTCATGCACGTGATAATGAATTATTTAATAACTCGTACTATGCACGTGATAAGGTTGAAATTATAATTTTAAATTATTTTATTAAAATTAATTTGAATTGTAATAATTTGATTAATAAAAAAAATATATTATACGTTCGTTTTTTCTTAATCTAGTGTTAAGTGTGTCAATTCTAATATAGTTATTAATTGTTTTTGTTAATCTACTTTCTCTTTCTAAATTTATGATTGAAATAACAATTATAATATTAATAATTAAACAAATTACTATATTATAATTATTTACGTTTTATTCTCAAAATAAAAAACGTACTAATTATTTACGTTTTATTCTTAAAATAAAAAACGTACTATTTCTTTTTTATTAAATGGTTTTCTTATTCATGCTCCCCGTATATATTGATTGTTTAGTTAATGGTTTTTTTTATTCATATGATATATGTATTTATTTTATTTAAATAATTTTAAATTTTTCTTTATTTAAATATACATATATATTAAATCATATATGTTAATTATTTTTTTATTTTTTTATTATGAATATTTTTCTTTGAGCCTACAATCATTCAATAATTTTATTATTCCATTAATATCATTGTACACGTAATAACCTTCATAAATCATAATAATTTTTTTATTTATATATATGTATATATTAATTGTTTAGCTAATAGTTTTTTTATTGTCAGAATATATTTATTTTGTTAAATAATTCTAAATATTTTTTTATTTAGTTTATACATATATATTAATTGTATGCAAATATATTTAAGTCGCATATATTAATTATTTTCTGATCATGATTATTTCTTTTTGAGCCTACAATCATTGAATAATTTTTTTATTTTTTATTATTAGTATCATCATATGTGTAATCTTCATAAATTACAATAGTTTCTTTATTTAGATATATGTATATATTAATTTTGTTAAATAATTTTAAATATTTTTTTATTTATACATATATATATTAATTATGCATAA
>NC_029779.3:8407006-8413410 GCF_000817695.3 Arachis duranensis | reverse complement strand
AAAAAAATTAAAAATAACATATCCAAGAATAATAGTTGTAATATATAAATTGAGGTAAAAATTTAAATTTCTCTAAAACTAATTTAATCAAATACTAATATTAGAAATAAATTATTTAAAATAATATTTAATCTATTGTAGTCCTTTGATACGTATAGCTTAGAGTCATTTTCGTAACGACAATCAACTGAAAGAATATCATAATTTTGAACATTTAGAATTCATGCCAATTCAGGCCATCCCCTTATTAAATAAGTTTCTTCATCCGTTATTCATGAAATGTGGCAAGGTATAAAATTGCCACGCCGAAAAACTAAACAGACCTTTATTTTTCTCAATGGCATTAAATTGATGTAAAAGAAGGCTGGTAATTTTTGAAAAAAATCGCAAAATGTTATAAAATTATTTTAATTACGAAAAGTTTAAAATAAGAAAATTTGAATATATTACCAATCGTTGAAATTACATCTGAGTTTGACACAAATTTACCAAAATTAAACTTAAATTGAGGAAATTCAATCTCATTATGTGCTCCACTTTGAAGATTTCGGGCAGATGTAAAAAGTATGGAGGGAATGGAACTTGAACTTGGCCTACAAAGTTCCATGAAAAATTTTCTCAATTAAAAATTAATCTCCTCCCAAGAAAACTAACTTTACCCACATTCCATTAAGTTGGTCATAATATGTGAGTAGATCCAACAATTCTGTGAATACAACTTGAGATGGTATTTGATGGATGTGGTGTATTGTAAACGATTGCAGCAAAAGACAATCACACTGAAATATTAGATGAAAAGAATAAGTTGGCGTAAGAACAATCATTAAATTATCAAAAGAATAATATATAATAGAATGAGTATATAAAAAATGCTATAAAAAATTATAAATTGTACCTTAAAAGGATCAACTTCGATGCAAAACGAAGAATAATTCTTATTCTATGAAGTAGTCAAGGAAGAATAATAAATTAAAAAAATCTGAGTTGACTCTCAGATTTAGGCTCACGAACCACAAAAAATACTATATATAGCCTTTATTAGGACAAAAATAATTATATAAATAAGTTATTATTAAGTTAATTTTTTATTATTTACATTATACATCATATATTTATCATGATTGAATAAGTCATTATCATATCATATACATTTTTATCATCATTAGAATCATATATTTTTGTTTTAATTTTTTAAGGTAGATTTCAATATTAACTTGGCAGAAATTATGATTAATTTAAAATTATATTACAATGATTGAAAATTAAAATGATTGACAATTAACATAATTATGTATTAAGTGTTGATTTGATGTATAATTATAAAAAATTATTGACAATTACCATAATTATGTATTAAATACTAATTTGATGTATAATGATTGACAATTAATATAATTATACAGAAAATAAAACATACCAACTAAAATTAAATATATACTTGAAATAATATTATATCAATGTTAGTATACAGTTTTACAATTATCGACCGTATTTACTATACATGACTCTTTTTTAAAAGTTATTCTATACACGTGTGCAGTTGGAAGATAAATTACTGGACTTTATTTTATTTTTCTAAATTATTATAATTATGCATTATTCATTAAATGATAATTGTAATATTGTAATATAATTATAATAAAGATATTTTTCAAAAATAAATTTAAAAGAGAGAATAGTGCTTTTATTTTGAAAAAGAAATAAATTGATGAGAAATTGACACCTCACTTTCATTAGTTGATAATGTATTAAATATTGATTTTATATAATTATAATAAAAATATTTTTTAAATTAATATAATAATACATTATTCATTAAATACTAATTGTAATATAATTATAATTAAGATATTTTTCTAAAATAAATTTAGAAGAGAGAATAGTGCTTTTATTTTGGAGAGAAATTGAATTCATGAAGAATTGACACCTCACTTTCATTAGTTGAAAAAAATCCAATTTTAATATATTAAGTAGATTATTACAAAAACTGTAGTGTTTGATGTCATTCATGAAAGAAAAAGTAGAACAAACCAAGACAGAATAGAGAATATAGCATATTCTAGATATAATAAAAAAAATATTAAAGAGTCAATAAAAATTATTATTTTTGTTAACAGATAATGAATAATATTTAAAAATATAGACTAAAAATATGTTGTTTGTAAAATCCGAGAAATTAGTAAATGATTAGTCAATAAATTAATTATTAATTAAGATAATTAAAAATGTGATTTTTATGGTTTAATATGATAGAGAAAATTAAAATAACAATTTCGACACTAATTTAAAAAAAATTTGGCCTAAAATTAAGCCAAATGGGCCGAACCGGACCCGTATTGAGCCCAGGGCCCAAACCCACCTACTCTACCCTATATAAAACCATGCTTTCAGACACTCCTCCCTCCAAGAACAGGGAATCACGCTGAAATGGGGGTATGGGGGAGCAAATAAGAACCCTAAACCCTTCCATTGATTTCAATTGGCCATAACTTTCAATCTGTAGCTCCGATCGTCGCACCGTTTGTGGCCACACATCCGCAGTGACGAGCTCTACAAAGTTCGATATCTTTCAAGGTGATAAAATCATATTCTCAGTTCCTATTCTCTCTTCTTCAGTTCGAAAATGTTGAGATTTTGGAGTATTGAGATTTTGGTTAATTTGATGTTTTATAATCAAATTGACTTGAGAAATTGGTAGGTTTTGACTTAATTGAAACACATATATAGTAAGGATCACTACCCTAGTAATTGTAAGCTTTGGAACTAGGTGGAGTTTGGGTGACGTGCGTTGGTAATTTTGGACCTTCTGGGACTATGTTTCGTGCTTTGGTGGTGTCTCAGATTATTCGAAAAATCGGCCAAAGTATGATTTTGGTTTCTCGTATTTAATATATAATATTCTGTGAAGACTTAGGCTAGTGGACTATAAGATAGGGATGACAAGCATGTAAATTGATTAGTGTTTGATGATATATATTGAGTTTTGGTTTAAATTGTTGATGCTGAATTTGGAATACTAATTAAAGATTTATTGGTGCTTGTAAAGTGGAGAAGGTGAATGAATATGAATTGTAGTGGTTTAATGGTGATTATTGTGACTAGAGGAATGAGTTATTGGTAAAGAGTTTATGTATGTATTGATGTGTGATTGACTAAAGTAAGGTGATGGAAGCTTTGGTATTATAATTGGTATGATTGTTGTGGTTGGTTATATGTGCAAAGGAAGGAAGAGTTGAGGTTGTTTTATGAAATGGAGGTTTGGATCATTTATGTAAATTTGATTTTTGGATCGAACTTCGGCGAGGTATAACTTGGCTTTCGGACCCTTGAATTATTTGAAACCTATTTTAAATAAAAATCGGTCCGTGAAGTTTACGTCATTCGAAGAACGGAGAAAAATGTTTAAAAAAAAAATTATGCGCGTCGGAGGTTTGGACTTGAAATATGGAATTCTGCAGCTTTTTTAAATTTAGCAAAGTTTTTGGAAAAAACTACGCCCACGCGTATGCGTCACCCACGCGTACGCGTGGCCCCTGTTTCATCAAATCTGGGTTTTTATATTTTAAAGCTAAATTTCAAACTTCTAAACCTTTATTTTCAATGTTTTAGCCCCTAAAGATTAGTTTTAAGTATAATGCTAAGATTAGGCTATGGAAAGCAAAGTTACTTGGAAGTAAAGGAAGGTCTAGAGTAACTGAACTGAGAAGTTAATGATGAGATTGGAGATGACTGTGTGTGGCCGGAACAGCCGAGATGTGTGTGTGACTGGAATAGTCGAGAGGGCGAGATTTGGGTGCGATCCCGATTGCTCGTTAACTTGAAAATGTATTCGAATGGCAAGTTGAGGACATAAGTTCCCTCTTTTGTCGTAATGAGGGTGTGGGGAAGTGGAAAGGCATTCTCCTTCGTGTTATTTTCCTCACATTCTTCTCTGGTTGCAAGGTGGAAAGGCACGCTCCTTCGATGTGGAAATGCAATCTCCTTCATTTATGATCTTCCTGGAGATGCGCAACCTAGAGACCAATGTCTGGGTTAGCTACCAGATGTGTTGGGTTCTGGCGATATAACCGACATGTGAGGTCACGGCTAGTAGGACAGGCATGCATTATATTGCATTCGTTTGCTTTCTTTGGGTATGCATAATTGTTTTGGGTTTGCCTATTTCATAAATTCTGTTTAATTGATAACTGTGATACTTGTTGTAACTATTCTTTAAATGTATTTGCCTTGTATTTACTTGTGTTTGTGATTGTCTTTCTGTTTTGAGTATCTTAGTGGTGGACGGGTAATAATGTTGATTTGATTTGAAAGGGGCCAGAGGCTGGGTTGAGTTTATTTGGACCGGAGGCCGAACTGGTTTGATTTGGGCCATAGGTCGTAACTGGTTGGGTCAGTGATAAGGGTTACAGTTGAATGAGACAGCGAGTGGATTGTAATTTGAAAGATCAAGTTAGGATTGAGTTAGAACTTTAAGAACCTTGGATATCTACCCTTGCCTATGGTTTCTATTTTAGTTCCTTAAGAATTATAATATGAGTGTCAGCGTTCTAGGATTGCCTCTGGCTTTCCCAGAGCCTTATTTATTATATATGTGGGCACCTTAACCATACTGAGAACCCCCAATTCTCATCCCATACAATATTGTTGTTTTTTAGATGCAGGTTGAGAAGCACCACTCTATATTCTGAAGACTTTAATAAAGCGAAGAACTCTTGGAACTCAGGGGCGTATTTTGCTTATATTTATATATGTATATAACTTCTCAACCTTGTACTTTATGTTTATCCCTCTTAGAGGTGCATGGAGAACTAGGGTTTCTCTGTATATCTATGGTTATGGGTTTTATATATATTTTGTATGTAAATATTTCCTGGCCAGCCTTAGTTTCGCAGGCTGAATTAAGAGTTTGTTATTTTGTATTCTTGACTCTCTACTCTTACTTTCTATATATTTAGGTTTATTATGAACCTTAGTTTTCTTCGTACGCAAATTTTTCGTTTACGTGAGCATTACAATTTTTGTTTTAAACTTTTCTTCACAGGCTCTTCGATATGAATTCTTTTCGACTATTATTATTTTATATTTATACATTTTTACTTTTAGAGATCGTAATACCTTGCCACCTCAACTTTATGACTTAAGTATAAGATTTTATATGGTGGAGTGTTACATTATTAGATTATTAAATTAAAAAATTAAACTAATAACTAAAAATACTAATAAAAAATAATAAATTTTGTTAGTTTTTAAACTTTTTTCATAAAAGAATGATGAATCTGAAGAAAACTTAAAAAAGTCAGTAACAATAACTATATAAAATTATAAACTAACAAAGCTAGAACCGGATACTAAATCCTACATTCCTACGTACAAGAATACAAATAATCATTTTTTGGTATCTAACTGACCTTCAGCTTTTTGACCAATGTTAATAGCAAAAAAAAAAAAAAGTTCTATACTGTTATGTGAAATTATTGCGATCAATTTTTATATTTATAAATCATTAGTGGTTAACCAACATGTGTACAAGACTACATCTTTTATTATGTAAAGAAATTCACTAATGCAAAATTCACTCCTCTTTGTTCACAAACATATATATATGAATTCTACCCAACCCCTTCTAAAATAACATGTAAGTTATCATTTATGATGTGTCACACTTTAATTGGTCATTATCTTAACTATAGTTAGGTTATTTTGTAATTTATTATTTTAGATGGATAATTGTATAATTTTTTAAAATATTAAAATTTTACCCCGTTAATTGAAGCACGTTCTCACGCAATCTCTTTTTATAATGCATCATTCCTTAACGGGTCATTGAATTCTCATGGCTCGTAACTTTTTCGTTCTTCCAGTATAGCCAGCGCCCACTTCATTTTTATCTCTTGTCCTCTCACTCAATCCTTTTTTTGGCCATGACCCATGAATCACTCTTTACCAATATCAACATCATTAATGGTTAGTTCAGTTATTAAATTTTTTTCATTAAAAAAATATATATTTATTTAATTACATGATGGAATATATACTCATATGTAAAATATAATATAATAAAATAAATCTATTCAAAATACTTAAAAGTATATTTAAAATCATGAACATATAAATATAATAATAAAATTTGTACTCTAATAAAGTAAACATATTTTTTATCATACATAAATTATTTAAAAAATAAATATATTATTAAAATTAATAATACAAATTTAAAATAATAAAATCCAATTTTCTTACTGTATTTTTTATAATATTTTTATTTTTTTAATTTATAATTTATTAGTACTTTATTATTTAATTAATGATTAAACAAATTATTTTCATCAAAAATTATTTTTTTTATTATCTTAGAGAAAAGATCAATATAACAGTTTAAAAAATAATATAAAAATAATATTTTA
>NC_029779.3:8380842-8406166 GCF_000817695.3 Arachis duranensis | reverse complement strand
ATAGAAGCTTTAATATTATATCTATTATTATTTTAAAAAATTTAAATTAATAAAAAATATATAAATAATTATATTTTTAATACACATTTATTAAATAAAAAATAAATTAATAGGATTGTTAATAAACTATGAATATATAATGCTTATACAAAATTGTATAAATGTGGATAAACATCTGCAAGTTCGTAACTTAATTATTATTTTTTTTTTTACGGAATAGAGTGTAAAATATAGACAAACACGTGGCATCCTCGCTACTCTAATTGGTATTTGATACATTTACCGCCACAGGCTAAGCTATGTTTAATTTGGCCATATCAAAAGTCTCTGATATTATACTGGTTTATGCGCCTTGTCAAATATTCCTGTGTCTAAATTCAACTCATTACTCTCTAGTAATAACAAACAAATAACTTTCCTTAATTATTAACGGTCCCAAATTTACATTTTGCATATGAAAGAATTGATATTGGGAAAAAATATATGCCATGCGAAATGTTTAGTCCTCAAAATAAATAAAATTATTTGAAATAAAGAAACACTAATCTTATAAAAATATGAATAATGCTACGTATGTAACTTGTTTTATAAACTAAATTCAATTAAATTAAACAAAGATTTAGAGTAATATTATTTATAATTGATTTTTATTGATATTAGACCAACTTAATTAAACTTGATTAACAAAAATATTTAGATATATAGCATTATTCTTTTTTTTCTTTTTTCTATTATGTACTAAATGTGATTTAAATTTTTTTATTAGATATGATATTGTATGTTCATTTTATTGGCATGAAGTTTCATGAAAATATTTTTGTTTCAAAAAGCATTATCTTAAATAAAAATTGGTCTCAAGATGGAAAAAATAAAAGAAGAAAGAAAAGAAACCATCAAATGTCATTTTGAATAAGTGTAAAAGAATATTAGTCATCTATTATTCATCGAAACTGAGTTCTATTTAAGAATTTGTCGTTAGTCCATAAATTACTGCATGTATAAGGCGGAATTCGAACTCCACTCCCTACACTTGCTTAAACAACTAAGAAACTAGCACTAGATTAATCTAACTTGGTTAGTGATTCGTTCCTTCTTATTATATATATAGTTAAGTGATTTTAAAGGAACTATAAAAAAAATAGACAAACGAAAATAAGAACAAATAGAGAAGAAGAACAACTTGAATATCATTATTGGAGCTAGAAATACAATCTAGGAATTCATAATCTTTTTGTTTTCAATTGTAGTGTATTTCTCTTGTAAAAAAAGAATGAAAAAATAATTCTTTAGTCAACAAAAATATTCCCATGTGGTGTTACAATAAATAATGTGTCTCTCTTATTATGACCTTCATTTAATGAAAGAGGTAGGTAAACACCAAAGCCACCAACATTAGGACACAAGCAATTGCTTGATCATATGAAGCAGCACCTACATTTTGCAAACAAAAGTATAGATAAATAAATAAAAATTGTGACCAACTAAAACATGATGAATTAATATTAAGATATCAATAAAAATAATGATATTTAAAGAATAAAAAATATCAATAAAAATAATAATGAAGAGAAAAATAGGGAAATTAAATTACCACTGTTGTCTGCGGTAAGAAGTTGAGTTTCGTTTGTGGGAATGTGACTAACATCGATAGAAAAAGTAGCGGGTTCTGTAGCAGCTACTATTGAAATAAGAGCTGCAATCATGCCAAGGAAAACTGCCACTCTCATTGAAGATGCCATCTTTCTATTACAAATCTTGATTCTTTATTTATTTTTTATTGTTATTATTCTTTTATTCTTCTCTCTCCCTTTGAAGAAAAGAAAGGAGAGAGAAATCACACACAAAGTTGTAGGAGAAAGATGTGATGAGGGTGGTGAGTTTGAAGAGGTATGTGGAGCTTCTTTTATAGTAACAATTGAGGTTGGATGTAAGGTGTATCCGCAAGTTTAGGAAAGCCTCTTAAAAATTAGGATTTTCTTTACTATTTATTTTGTTTTCCTATTCTTTTGTCTTCAAATGTGGAAAGAGGCCATTTCAATGCCTTTCTAGCTATTTTTTCTTTTTATAATTTTGAAATTTTTTATTAATAAGTTAATATAATACTTTGATTAATTTTAATTTATTAAAATTTTTCTGTTTAACTTATTTTTACTCTCTGATACGTATTCAGAAGATCATTTTCTAATTTTCTCTTATTACTCTCTCTCAATTTTTACACTATTTTTGTTTAGATAATCTAATTACATATATTATATCATATATAATTTAGTCACAAAAAAATATTATATAATTTTATATTAATAATAACTTTTGTTATATATACAACATTGACACACCAAATTAAATTTGGTAAGATTTTTATTTCTTAATCTAGATATTCATTGTCAATTAAGATGATTAATCTCTTGCTGATTTATTATAGATATTTTGAAAAATAACAAGCTAGTTTAGGATTTTAAACTTTTTTTATATATCTAAAATAATGTGAATTTTATGATGTAAAAAAAAATTTGGCTCAATTTTTTTTAATATTGGAGTGCTTTTGATGTTATTCCCCATTATTATGTGAATCTATGTTTTATTTGAATATTGAACAGTGGTAGAAATTACTGTCAGCGATTTGTGAAGGAATAGAAAACAAAAAAGAAAAGCTAGAAAGCGGAAAGAGCATGACTGCACATATGTAAGAAATTTTTTTCTTTTTATAGAACAAAATGGACTCAGCCAGGCTCTTTATTGGGTGAACTCATGAAGAAAGAGACAAAACAATTTGCCCAAATCAACCAAGCATCCCCCTCTCCTGGCTGCATTGTGGACATTTGTCCTCTCCCCATCAATTCGCCCCCTTAGGTTACCCACACGCTCCTCCCATTTTCTATTCAAGTTTCAAAACTACTCCTAAAATTGGGTCTCTATCTCCAATGCTACACTTGAATTTTTTGGAAATCTTTGCAATTCGCCCCCCTTCATTTGGGCTTGATGATTGGATCCGGCGATTTCGGCCCTTTCATTTTTGTTCTCCATAAAACCAGATTACACATTAAATGGCCCATTTCCAACAAATTCACCAATATTGGTCCAATATTTAAAAAAATCGAAAAAAATTCTTCTACATGTGTATGTTTGTGTTGTCAAAAGGGTAGTGTGACAAGTATTTAAAAAAAGAGTAATTGAAGAGATAAGATTTGACATATTGCAGGTAAAATATAGTGTATTTTGTCTTATGTAACATGTAAATGATGTATTGATTAAATAGACTAATTATATTATGTTAATTAATTATTAAAAATAATATTGGGCCTTGTATAATTTTTTTTATCTTTGGACTTTTTAAATGTATGCTCTCTCTCTCCAAAAATATTAACTTTACACACAAATTTATTAATATTTATTTATTTTAATATATATCTTTTTTTATGATTTAGATATATTCAGCTTCACAAATATAAAAATGTATCTACATATTTTAACCAACAAAAAAAAATAAACAACTTTGCGTATTTAGATACATTTAAATTAACGGTAATATTTATCTTGACATCTTATAAAAATAGTTTTTTATTAATTATTTATATATTTAAATTATTTTTAATTAATAAAAAAATTTTAGATTTAATTGTTTAAAAAATATTGATGTCAAAACAGTATTTATAATACTACCATTTTTATGGTGTAGAAAGTGAGCATATATGTTTTGAAAGAGTTAATTTTTTTAAGAATAAAAATTGTAACAAGAGATTTTGTTTTTTGTTATAAATGAAAATTAAAAATAAATTTAATTTTAACGCAGTGTTAGTATAAAATAATTTTATATTTACATCTAATAACGTAATACTACATTAACAAAAATAATTACTTTTTAGAGGTAAATACTAAATGGGTATCCGAAAGATTCTGGTACTGACAAAATAGTACATAATTTTTGTTATTGACAAAATAGTCCCTAAAAAATTTTAAAATTTGACAAGCATGCAATGTCCCCGAGCTCGCCGGAGCAAATTTCCGTCTATTAGAATTTAAATTGGACTATATCAATTAGAATCGTTCTTTGGAATGGCTATGGATCATTGGATCGTACACAAGATCCGTTGCATTATATATTCAAAGAATACTTGCATCTTTACTCTTCGTCCTAGTTCGAGTTATATGTGCCTTCAACGCGCCTTTGAGTGATGAAGGAACAGTAGAATAGAGGAAATATAATTCACTCAATAAAAAAGGTATTTTTCAATAGAATGGTGGAACGAAATTAAGTAATAATGATTTGGTAAAAGAATATAAATTTACTTTTTAATATTTACAAAAATTATATAATTATCTATTTTAAAAAATGTTTAATTATAAAATATCTTACTTCAGTTAAGATGTTAACTCTCACTGAGTTAAATTAACTCAAATTAAAATTAAACATTTAATTAAAATGTGTCACATCATAGAGGCTAATTTACATGTTATTTTAGAAGGAGTTGGGTAGAATTTCTATATATATAAATTTGGTCGAGTTAGAGAATAAAAAATTTAACTAAAACAATAAAAAATACTTGAAAATAATAAAAATANATTAAGTAATATAAAATAAAATTTTAATTATTTTATATTTTATGTTACAGTTTGAAATTTTATTTTAATATGATTTTTTAATTTCATAAAAAAGTTTTACATAATAATTAATCTTATTGAATAAAGAATACTCATATTTTTGTATTTATATGTTTTATATTTAATTATTTAAGAATAAAAGATTCTGTTATTATTTAAAGTATTGTGTATTAAAGTACTGTCATTTAAAGTATTTATTTATGTACTAGGATATTCTATATTTATTAGAGTCCATCGATACTCTTCTTTCATATTAATTAACCTTTAATTTTTATATAATCAAATCTAATCGTCTATATAAATGTGGCACATCCAATAAGCACATCATGGTTGTGCTCGTTTTAGACATACCCATTTTTGTCAACCAAGTTTAACTAAGTTGGCTTAAACCCAATAAAAATTACTCACATAATGTGCACATGAATCGCAAAATTTTTCTTTTTCGCATGTTTTCTCTTTATCTTCGTTCTTCTATTGCTGTTGATATTGTTGCATTCTTTTTTCTATTTTTTCTCCTCTTTCTTTTCCTTCAAATGTTTTGCAATATTTTTTATTTCTTTTTTTGTTTGATTGTTTTCTTTTAGTTTTTTATTTTTTTAAAAAGTTGAAAAATAAAAAAAAATATGAAAAGTGACACAAAAAGATGATAAAAAAAGAAAAATTTTGAATTATACAAAATATTTTAAGTTAACATAAAAAATTTATTAATTTTAACACTGAAATTTTTTAACAGTGTTACATAAAATTTTTAACTAATTATAAGTTATCATAAACAAAAGTAACACCAAAATTTTTTAACCACAATGTCAAAATTTCTCTAACAAAAAAAGTTCGTAATTAATTATAAATTATCAAAAATAAAAATAACACTAAAATTTTTCTACCGTTGACACTAAAATTTCTCCAACATATCTTCCTCTTCTATTTTTTTTTTCTTTCTCCCATAATGTTCATCTTCTTCTTTTTCATGTTTTATTAGTGATATAAAATTTTTTCTATATCTTCTTATATTTTACTTTAAAATAGAAAATTTTATCTAAACAAATTTGTTTTAAAGTTCAATTGCATACTCCTAAATCCTAAATAATAAAGTGTCTTCCAATATGATATGGAGAGATAAATTCAAACTCTATGTTTATCGTACTAAAATTTTAGTATTTTATATAACAAATTTTAGTATCAGTTTTATTTCATATAAAAATTTTCGGTGTCATTCTTCTTCTTCTTTATATTTTTTTTCTTCATTCTTTTCCTCCATAAATATTTTACAAATATACAAACGAAAATGATAAAAAAAGTATAAAAAGAAAAAAAAAGATGAAAAAATCAAATAAAAAAATGAGAACAAGGAGAAAAATAAAAAGAAAAAACAAACAAACAAACAAATGTATATATTATAACTTAGTTAAACTTAGTTACATAAAAAAATTAATTGTCTAGAATTATTGAAAAATAAATTGGAATTATTTTCATTATAATAACCATGAAATTTTAAAATCTCATTATTTTAAAGCTTCCATAATATTCATTGTAATATGTTGACAAATTTTTTAATCAACCTGTTCTTATTAAAAAATTGCATCAAGTCAAAAACCTAGAATCTAAAACCTAAATCTTTTATAATAACATATCTTCTTAATACATAGTAACAAATATCATAAGTTAGATTCAAGTATGAACAACGTTTTAATGTACTGAAACCTAATAGGCTATTTTTCAGATGCTTTGTAGTTTATAGATTCAGTTTGCCCTCCATATATATTATAGGCAATAGAAGCCGTTCTATTTTCAAACCTAATGACTTGAGCCGCACGAAATCAATTTAGTTTCCAAAAAAGAAAAAAAAAGTAGGGGTAATGGTAAATTGGCTAAAACTAGCCCTCACCCGTCAAAAAATACAGATTGAATTTTAGCCCGCTAAAAAAATGTCCGCTTGACTCGTGAGCTTTAATGGAATAAGTCGGTGGGCGCCCATGTAATCTTTTTAACATAAACCAAAAAATAAAACTATTTTTATACTTTTTAATTAAATTTTTTGTTCATTTATGAATTTTATTAAGCATTTCTTATAATTATTTGGTTATTAAATTTTATTATTTTGCTTAACCTAATAAAACTTTAAATTTTTTCAAAAAAAAAAGTTTTAACTACCTATTTGGTGGTGTGGAGTGAACCATTCCAGTGTCCATTTGTCACCGGTAGTTCAAATTTCAAAGAACAAATAAAAATAAAAAATAAAAACAAATAGCAAGTCCAAAATAAAAAAACGAATAAAGAAATATCATTATTGGAGCTAGAAATACAATCTAGGAATCCATATTCTCAATTGTAGCGTATTGCTCTTGTAAAAAAAGAATGAAAAAATAATTCTTTAGTCAACAAAAATATTCCCATGTGGTGTTACAATAAATAATGTGTCTCTCTTATTATGACCTTCATTTAATGAAAGAGGTAGGTAAACACCAAAGCCACCAACATTAGGACACAAGCAATTGCTTGATCATATGAAGCAGCACCTACATTTTGCAAACAAAAGTATAGATAAATTAAAATTGTCACCAATTAGAACATGATGAATTAATAATTTAATATTAAGATATAAAAAATAATAATAAAGAGAAAAATAGGAGGGAAATTAATTACCACTTTTTTCGTCTGTGGTGGTGGGAATGCCAAGGTTGATAGATAAAGTTGCGGGTTCTGAAGCAGCTACTATTGAAATAAGGGTTGCAATCATGCTAAGGAAAACCACCACTCTCATTGAAGAAGCCATCTTTCTATTACAAATGTTAATTGTTTATTTTCTTATTGTTATTGTTGTTTTATTCTTCTCTCTCCCTTTGAAGAAAAGAAAGGAGAGAGAAATCACACAAAAGTTGTAGAAGAAAGATATGATGAGGGTGGTGAGTTTGAAGAGATAGGTGGAGCTTTTTTATAATAGCAATAATTGAGGTTGGATGTAAGGTGTATTCGCAAGTTTGGGAAAGCCTCTTACAAATTAGAACTTTTTTTTACTATTTAATTTGGTTTCCTATTCTTTTGTCTTCAAATTGGGAAGAGGCTATTTCAATACTTCTTTTTTGTGGCTATTCCCTTTTTCTATACATTTTTAAAATTTTTTATTAGTAAGTTAATACTTACTCATCTAAAAATTGTAGATTAGAGTCTCTTCTTATATTTGAAAAAAAAAAAGTTAATACTTTTATTATTATCACTTTTTCATTGAATTTATCTTGTTTATTTTATTTTTGTAATCACACACTCTCTCTTAAATTTTAACACTATTTTTGTTTTGATAATCTAATAATATAGATTTTATCATAATTTTGCATTAATAATAACTTTTATTATATATAATATTCACACCAAATTTAATTTGGTAGAATTTTTTGGTTTACAATAATTAGGATATTCACTATTAACGGATAAAACAATTAATTTAAAATTTAAAATTTTATCTATATATAAAATAAAATTTGAATTTTCAATACTTGGTTAACAAACACAATCCTAGATTAAACTTGGTAGATTTAAGTAATCTCTAGAAATATGTAGTTGCAAATTGCATTTAACGTTACATAGAGATATAGAATATAGATAGATATATTGATGTAAAAATTTATAACAAACTAAACTAAATAAGAGAAATCTCTCTAGTTTGCTCTTGAAACTAAACATTGGTATTTCTCAACTATTTAGATTTTAGTAATAATTAAAAAAAAAACATGTTATTCTAGTCTCCTAAATTTGGTTTAATTACTCTATTGGTCCATATGGTTTTACAAAATTTTCAATTAGATCCCTATATTTTTTTTAATTGGATCCCTGTACCAAATTTTTTTTCAATTAAGTCCTTTTTGGTAGTAATTAGCTTAATTGTATAGAGATCCAACTAAAAAAAATTGGTGCAGGGACTCAAATAAAAGGAAAATAAAAAAGTGTAGGGACTCAGTTGAAAAAAAATTGGGACAGGGACCCAATTAAAAAGAAAAAGAAAGTATAGAGACCTAATTAAAAATTTTGCGAAACTATAGAGACGAACAGAGTAATTAAACGCCTAAATTATCAACAGCACTTATAGGTCAAGCTTAGAATAAAATGAGTGTTTTATTTCACCTCTTGTAGCAAAGTATAAGAAAGAGAATAACGGAATTAGACGGGAGTGAGCACTCTAATACAAGCAATTCTACTAAGGAGAAGTTAGTTACAGAAGATGCATCATAAATACAAAATAGAAGGATTATGTAGGGTAGCTTGAGCCTGGTATGGTGCCATTCTATCATTTTGTTCCTCCCTCTTCTGATTATATCGAATCCTTTGTATCTGTTCTAATTAATTCTTCCCTTCGTTCAAATCCTCATGCACAACGAACATCACTGCATTTCTGCTTCACTTTACTTTCTTAATTCATACCACTATTTCATTGGTTTATTTCTCTTCAAGTAATACTACAAACTCATATAGTTTTAATTTTTTTGTAATTACTTTTCTAAATCATCAATATAACATCACTTTTCCATCTGCATTATTAAGTACCTTCCATTTGGTACTTTCATTGCCATGGCAGACAACACCATAATGAAGGGTTTGGAGGCCAATGTCAAGAAGCTGTTTCAGATGATGGAGTCGATGATGGAAGAGAACATATATGAGCGAGCTTGATTGAAGGAAGCAACTGATCTAAAATTCGAGTTTCTCCAAGCTTTCATTTCCTAACTCGCTAATGAGTCATCTCAGGCTCGATCGGTTGTTTTGGGTTCTCACCATGGTGCGAACTTCGGAGGGGATCATTCTTGGCATGGAACTGCGCAACCCAGGAAGGTAAACTCCGACTTGGCCAAATTTGATGGATTTGATGCTTTAGCTTAATTTCTGTTGATCAATATTTTGATTTCTTCGAGGTTCCTGAGGAGGAACAAGTGGATCTCATTACGATGCACATGCATGTCGGGTATGGCAATCCCATGGTTTCAAATGATGCAGCGTACATCACCTTTTCATTCTTGGACCCCCATTGAAGAAATCAATTGAAATTGATTTTGGTCCTTCACTGTTCGAATCACGGAGAGAACTTCGTTTCAAACTCCAACAGCAAGGGTTGGTTTCTGATTATTATGCAGAATTTGTGGCATTGGCTAAAAGATCCCACATTGATCCCCCGGATGCTTTGAGGGATTGTTTCATCAGTGGGTTATAATAGGACATTAGGCACGAGGTCAAGACGCAGTGTTCGCCTTCTTGATGAGGGTCGTGAGCTTAGCCCATTTATATGAGGACAAGTTCTCCCCCAATCTGCGTACCACTACAGCACCAGCTTCGTTCCGCTCTGTTAACCCTCAGACCCTCGCTATAACTCAACCTAAGCCTTCTCTGTGTACTGGCTCACCTCTATTATTGCCAACGCCATCCCAACGATCTTCAGCTTCTTCTCCACGAAATCCGATTCGCATGTTATTCTTAGCTGATATTCAAGCTAAGAGAGCCAAATGCTTGTGTTATTGGTGTGATGAGAAGTACACAACTCTCCATATAAATTCCTAAATCAACACTTCATGTTATTTCAACTTGGAAAAGATGAAGTCCCGGATGTGGAACAGCAAGCTGCGATTGACGAGGTAGTAGATCCTTTCCTACAGACCCTTAAGCAACAAGTAACTGACCATCACCTATCCTACAATGCCATGCATGATATCTCTGGTTCGTCCACTATCTGAATCAGAGCTCTCCTTCAAGGGTTAGAGGTTCGGGCTCTATTGGATGGAGGCAGCTCTGATAGTTTATTTCAGCCTCAAATAGCCAAATTCTTGAACATCCCAGTGCAGCCTGCCTCTGGTGTGAGGCTGATAGTAGAAAATTTTGGCATTATGGATGTTGAGGGTTATATTCCCTATCTGGAGGTCACAATGAGCAGATGCAAAGTCACTATTCCACATGTCTTTATGCTACATGTTGCTATAGGTGACTTGGTGATTTGTTCCCCTTGGCTCAAGCAACTAAAAACACACATTGTGGACTATGATGCTGCATTTCTCAGATTTTTTCATAATGGAGAGTTTTTTACAGTGCATGGTGAGAAGAATTCCACCCCGGAACAAGCTTAGTATCACCACACTCTATCTTTTCTCAACACTAATGCAATTGAGGAAGTTTTCACAGTAGAAGTTCAGCAACCTGCACAGAATCCAGTTACTCCCCTGTCGTTTTCTCCTACCTTGGAGCCTATTTTTGCTGAACTTCTCTAAAAGTATCAAATAGTGTTTCAGTAGCCTACATATCTTCCCCCACAATGATTGCATGATCACTCTATTCCCTTGGTAGATAAGGCAACACCAATTCGAGTTAGACTGTATCGATACCCTCACCACTATAAGACTCAAATTGAGTGCATGATTCAAGAGATGCTTAAAGATGGCATCATTTAGCCAAGCATATCCCCTTCTCATCGCCAATCCTTTTGGTCAAGAAAAAGGATGGCTCTTGGAGATTCTATACTGACTACCATGCTTTGAATAATATTACAGTCAAGGATCGATTTCCCATTCCCATAGTGAATGAATTTATCGATGAGTTACTTGGAGCAAAAATTTTTTCAAAGTTGAATCTCAGATCAGGTTATCACTAGATTTTGGTAAAACTGGAGGATAGATATAAGACCGCATTTCGCACACATCAAGGACATTACGAAATGGCCAGTAATGCCACTTGGATTAACAAATGCACCAGCCACCTTCCAACACCTCATGAATGATATCTTTCAGCCATTTTTAAGAAAGTTTGTCCTTGTGTTCTTCGATGACATATTGATCTACAGTCCTTCAACTTTTCAGCACTTATCACATTTGGAGATCATGTTGCAAAAATTACAGAAGGAATCCTTTATTTGCCAAGATGTCAAAATGCTTGTTTGCCGTGTCAAAAATTGACTATCCGGGTCACACCATCACTGAGAAGGGTGTCCACATGGAAAAGGATAAAGTTCAGGTCGTAATAGCTTAGCCGACATCTGAGAACCTCAAACAACTTTGGGGATTTCTCGGGTTGACAGGTTACCATAGGCGCTTCGTCAAAGGCTACGCTTCTCTTGCATCTCCTCTCACAGATTTGTTGGAGCAAGATGCCTTCTAGTGGAGCTCAGTTGCTACTCATGCCTTTGACTCATTAAAGAGGGTAATTACTTCCGAACCAGTTTTAGCTCTTCCCAACTTTGATCAACATTTTATAGTGGAAAATGATGCTTTTAGTACGGGAATTGGAGCGGTGCTATTGCAAGCTAAACACCCAATCGCTTTCTTTTCTATGTTATCTACTAACAAGCAGCACTAGTCAACATGTATTCGCAAATTCTATGATGTGACTGAAGCAGTAGCCAAGTTCTGCCATTACTTATTGGGAAAAAAATTCATTATGCGTATAGATTAGCAAAGCTTAAAGACTCTGGGAGATCAGACCTTGCACACCCCTGACTAGCAAAAGTGGGTACACAAGCTCATGGAGTATGACTTTGAGATTCAATATAAACCTGGTAAGGAGAACACTGCTGTTGATGCCCTTTCACGCAGCTTCGTGGCTGCTTGGTCTTGCCCGAAATTAGAATGGTTTAATACATTGAAGTGCAAAATTGAGGCTGACAACGAACTGAAGGAGCTTTGGGAGAATTGTGAGAAAGGCTCACCAAAGGACCCCAACTATTATATTCATAATGGAGTGCTGCTATGGAGGAATAGGTTGGTGGCTCCAAAAGGGAGTTCATTGATGCAAGTAATTTTGCACGAATACCATGATGCCATGATTGGAGGTCATTCTGGCATTACCAAGACTGTGGAACGAATTTGCTCTACCTTCTATTGGCCGAATATGCAAAGAGATATAAGAGCTTATGTTCTTTCCTACTCCACTTGCCAGCCCACCAAAACAGAGGCCCGACTACCTACAGGATAGCTCTAACCTCTCCCAATACCATCACAGGTGTGGGAGGCTATCTGCATAGATTTTATCGCTTCTCTTCCACAGTTTTATGAGTATATGGTCATTATGGTGATCATTGATAGATTGACCAAATTTGCTCATTTTATACCCTTGAAATATGACTTTAACAATCGTTTAGTGGCAAAGGTATTCATCAGGAATATTGTCAAACTCCATGAATTTCTTAGATCCATTGTCTTGGATAGGGACCAGATCTTTATGAGTCACTTTTGGTGGAGATTATTTAAGTTGCAAACCACTACTTTATCCATGAGCTCATCATACCACCTACAAACGGACAGAAAAAATGAAGTTGTGAACAAGACATTGGAGATGTATCTTCATTGCTTCTGTTTCGAGAATCCCAGGTTATGGTTCAATATGCTACCTTGGGCCCAGTATTGGTACAACACTTCTCATCACAGAAGCATCAAAATGTCCCCTTACATGGCTCTATATGGTTGTGCCTCCCAAATCTCATTAGATATGAGTTCTCTCCTGCTGACGAACCATCATTGCAAGTGTTGCTAACCAATCGGAACACGCTGATTGAACAGCTTAAGGCCAACCTCAATCATGCCCAATAATATCTGAAGATGTTTGCTGATAAAAATCGTCGAGAGGCTGAATTTGAAGAGAATGATATGGTACTGGTTCGTTTATAGCCTTACCGTCAACACTCAGTGGCTTTGAGAAAAAATCAAAAGTTGGGAATGAGATAATTTGAACCATTTTGCATTGTCAAGAAACTTAGCTTGGTAGCCTATAAACTCAAACTTCCTCTAGAGGCTAAGATTCATAATGTGTTCTATATTTCAGTGTTAAAGAGATTCCGTAATAATGATATGTACTTGCCATTGCCTCTACAGACTAGTGCCAAGGGTCCTATACTTGAGCATTCTCGGGTTCTAGGATTTTGCATCATTCTCAAACATGGAAAACCAGAAAAACAGGTCCATGTGCAGTGGAGAATTGGAGACACTGCAGAAATATCATGAGAACCAATTGCAAACGTGACTAGACTACACCCTTCTCTCAACCATGAGAATATGGTTGATCTAAATGGAGAGGGTAATGTAAGAAAGAGAATAACGAAATTGGATGGGAGTGAGCACTCTAATGCAAGCAATTCTTCTAAGAGGAAGTTAGTTACAGAGCAAAGATATATGGCTGCTGACCTACCTCCTTCGGACGTGCATAGAAGGACGCATCATAAATACAAAATGGAAGAATTATGTAGGTAGCTTGAGCCTGGTATCGTGCCATTCTATCATTCTATTCCTCCCTCTTCTGATTACATCAAATTCTTTGTATTTGATCCAATTAATTCTTCTCTTCGTTCAAGTCTTCATGCACAACGAGTATCACTGTGTTTTTGCTTCACTTTCCTTTCTTAGTTCATACTACTGTTTTATTGGTTTATTTTTCTTCCAGTAATACTACAAACTCATATAGTTCCAATTTCCTTGTAATTACTCTTCTAGATCATCAACACAATATCACTTTTCTATCTACTTTATTAAGTACCTTCAACACAACAAAGCTAAACATAATTTCACATCAATAATAACAATGATTCCAGAGAAATATTTTATTCCATGGATTGTAATTTAGCTTCTTCGAACTTTTAGAAAAGTACTAGTATATATTACTGTTTCAAGGTATTACCTAAAATTAAGATGGATTTTGGTTTGGATTTAAAGTTCAAACTCCTTTGAGTGATGGTTTCGACTTGTTTGTCGAAATAGTGGTTTATCCAACATCCTTGTCTGGACAGTGGTAGAGGATATTTATAGGAGACTCTGATATTCAAATTAGCAAATGTTTAAATAAATTTTAAGTAATATTAGACTAGAGAAAATACCTGAATATTGAAGTATTTATAAGATAGCGTAACAATATATGACTTAATTATTTTTTTAGAAATAACTTTTAAAAATCATAAGTAATCATTCTGTTTTAGAGTGAGAAGTTCAATCCATGTTTAGGTTGGTTATCACTTGAAAGGTGATAACCACATTAATAGAAAAATGTCTGACTTTTTCTTCAAGTTGAGGATTATGAATCTCGGAGACTCATATCTAAGCTGGTCTAATCTATGTGGATAAGATTGCATGAGTTATTTTTGATACTACTGGACCGACTTTATGGTGCCAAATTTCGAATATATATTGTATATTAGAAGGGAATGTGGGTTGGTCTCATATTTTGCAGGTTCAAGTAAAAATAATTACCGTTATAAAAGTTATTTTATCCGAGTGACAAAAGATATTAATTAATGGTTTAAAAAAATTTTTTATAAGCTCACCAAAAAACAAAAATATATTGTCTTTAAACAAAAATTATATTTATTTTTATGACTCAATTTATCTCCTCTTGAGTAAGTAAAAAAAAATCAAAATTTTAAGTGAAATTGAAAACATAAATTAAGTATATAAAATATAAAATTATAATAATATTTAAATTATAAAATCGATTGATTTATCTAAAATTATAATATCAAAAAATTTTAAGAGTTGAATCAAAATTTTAACTTCTATATTCTTATCGACCAATATTTACCTTAATTGTGAGAATCCTTCTCTATCTATCCCTATTTTGTATTTTTTAAGGATTGTTATTAATTGTTAGTGAATTTCGATTAAAGAAAAAAAAATCCCAAGAATAAAAAAAAGAAAAAAAAAACTACTTTCTTTAAGTCCATAATTAACTAGCATTTCTTTTTTCTTTTAGTTATACTTTTTATATAAAATAACAACTCAAACCCCAAACCCATTCAAGTTTTCTATTTTGTTGGCTTATTGATGATTTAAAAAAAAAAGTTGATATCCTAGCAAATTAAAACCATTAGCAAATACACACCATTAGAGCCTATGAATGTGTTTTATTATTATTATTATTATTATTATTATTATTGTTATTATGAGGGAAGAAAAAGAAAAAAATATTAAAATTAAACAAGTGAGAAGAAACATTCCGATATTGAGGCTTAGGTTTTGTGGAGATTTATATACTATAATGCACAGACACTAATATGAATACAGAATACGATGACATGCAAATTTTAAAATTTTATAAGACACAAGAACACATATACATATAAAATATAAAGTATTTTTTAGATAAATTATAATGATATTTTGATATTTTATTGATATTAAAATATAAATTAATTTTTTAATTATTTGTAATATCTTATTTTAATTATATCAAGTATTTAAAATATTTTTTATTTTAATAAATAATAATATATATTATATCTAAATTTATTTTAATAATATATATTAAGAATAAGACTGGATACGCTGATACGTGATGATATATACGTGTGTTTAAGCTTGTTTGAAAAAGATTTTTTTTATTTTTTATTAAGACACAGTAGACACGCGTGTCGAACGAATGTTAGTAAGTATTGTGTCCGATTTTATAGTTTATATATATAAGTTGGACACGTTTACCAAGAGTGAAAGATAATATAGGTGAACGAACACATAGAAATACAAATAAATAAAGGAAAATAAACAATTAGAATATCATTATTGGAACTACAAATACAATCCAGGTATCCATAATTTTTTGTATATTCCTGTTGTAAAAAAATTAAAAAATAAAAAAATAATTCTTTGTGGATTCCTCAGCCTTCATTTAGTGAAAGATGTAGGTGAACACCAAAGCCAGCAACATTAGGACATAAGCAATTGCTTGATCATATGAGGCAGCACCTACATTTTGCAAACAATAACATAAGATAAATAAAAATTGTAACAACCTAGAACATCATGAATTAATATTAAGATATCAATAAAAATAATAATGAAGAGAAAAATAGGGAAATTAAATTACCACTGTTGTCTGCGGTAAGAAGTTGAGTTTCGTTTGTGGGAATGTGACTAACATCGATAGAAAAAGTAGCGGGTTCTGTAGCAGCTACTATTGAAATAAGAGCTGCAATCATGCCAAGGAAAACTGCCACTCTCATTGAAGATGCCATCTTTCTATTACAAATCTTGATTCTTTATTTATTTTTTATTGTTATTATTCTTTTATTCTTCTCTCTCCCTTTGAAGAAAAGAAAGGAGAGAGAAATCACACACAAAGTTGTAGGAGAAAGATGTGATGAGGGTGGTGAGTTTGAAGAGGTATGTGGAGCTTCTTTTATAATAAAAATTGAGATTTGATGTAAGGTGTATCCGCAAGTTTAGGAAAGCCTCTTAAAAATTAGGATTTTCTTTACTATTTATTTTGTTTTCCTATTCTTTTGTCTTCAAATGTGGAAAGAGGCCATTTCAATGCCTTTCTAGCTATTTTTTCTTTTTATAATTTTGAAATTTTTTATTAATAAGTTAATATAATACTTTGATTAATTTTAATTTATTAAAATTTTTCTGTTTAACTTATTTTTACTCTCTGATACGTATTCAGAAGATCATTTTCTAATTTTCTCTTATTACTCTCTCTCAATTTTTACACTATTTTTGTTTAGATAATCTAATTACATATATTATATCATATATAATTTAGTCACAAAAAAATATTATATAATTTTATATTAATAATAACTTTTGTTATATATACAACATTGACACACCAAATTAAATTTGGTAAGATTTTTATTTCATAATCTAGATATTCATTGTCAATTACGATGATTAATCTCTCGTTGATTTATTATAGATATTTTGAAAAATAACAAGCTAGTTTAGGATTCTAAACTTTTTTTATATATCTAAAATAATGTGAATTTTATGATGTAAAAAGAAAAATTTGGCTCATTTTTTTAATATTCCTTGCTCTCTCTCCCCATTGCAGCAACAATCTCAACAGCAACAGTAACCTCAACTGCAAAAGCATCATCAAGTTTTCTGAAGCCTTACAAATTTTCTTTACTATTTTTTATACTTTTTCTATTCTTTGGCCTTCAAATGTGGAGAAAGGCTACTTCAATACTTTTTTTTTTTTTACTATTTCCATGATTTATTAAAGATTTGTTAGACTTCTCGTCAGGCTACACCAGGATTCAAATCTTGAAGTGGAATATAAAATCCTTTCTAATATGTGAGTGTGTAGTGTAAGAACAAAAAAAAAAGGAGGATAGATAGATAGATGTTGATGTCAAAAACATTTGTAACAAACTAATTTAAACAAGAAAAATCTTTAGTTTGCTCTTGAAACTAAAAATGGCTATTGCTTTGAGCTATTTAGAATTTCATACTAATAAAGTCCTGGAGAAAAATTGAGATCAAACCAAATCGATCTATATGTTTTGTGATTTTAATCGTTTTTTATTTAGATTAAATAGCATTTGAACAGCCTTACCAATAAAACATTAATTCCCTTATCTCCTTTTTCCTTTATTCTATTAATGATTGCTATATGCTATCATTTAAAACAAAAAATCCCTAACATAGCCTAAGACTTTAGGTAGACCAAACATCTAATGATTGCAAATTGCAGGTTAAGTTTACATGTAGATAGATGGATATGGATACAGATGAAGGGTTAAAGACCATACTCAAAATATATACAGAGGAACCAAAACAGGAATACTTGCTTTCATTATAGACATAACTCCATTTCCCAAAGTACAAAGGATTCCATAGCAGCCAGTGTCAAGAAAAAAAAGGACACTCTTTGTTCTTGTAGATCTCATATAATTGTCTTGAGTACCGATTGGCCAGAGTTCTGCACAGTTCAACTGCTTGGGGATCATATTCCTTCAATTCCTTCACACTCTTCTTCAAACCACCAAGAGGATCTCCATTAGTGAGGAACTCAGCCAAAGTACTACCTCTGTAAGTGAAAGGAAAAGTGTTAGAAACCTGCCAATGTCCATGAACAAGCATAGATATATAGAATCCACATGATTGGGGGGTTTAGTTCAAATTGCTGCAACTAACACGAATTCGATTCAATATTCAGTTTTGAGTTTTGATAGATGTACTCATTTTCCCTCATATATTGAGCCAACTTACTCTCCTTTATCATTAGATGGGCTGGGGAACTGAAATCATTAGGTTGCAAACCTCGTCTCGTGGCGAATGAAAAAGAGATGACTTGGTGTATGAAAAAGTGCGAGTACCAAAAACATTTCTGTTACCTACTATGAAGCCATGACACAAAATACTGTTCAAAAAGAAATAGAAACTGAGTATTTTATCCAGAAATAGACTACCAAAGTACCAAGCTCTCAACATATGATTCCCTATTCCCTTCAACACTTAAGAGCAGGAAATTAACTAAAAACAAAGTACTTTAGCAAGGACATTTTAAGATATGAAGTTAAATGAAGCAGTAAAACAGGGTCAAATAGGTTTTGTGACAACCTGTGAGCATCAAACTTGCTGAATCCCCGCTGGTTGGAATACATTGATCCCCTGCTCATCTGTTCCTCAGATGTTTGTTGTAGATAAAGAGCACAGACAGCCTTCATACACAGTTCAGGATCCTTTCCAAATGCTGCAAGCATGTCAGCTTCATACTCCCACTTCGATTTGTGGTCTTTCCTCCTCTGAATTTGTGATAGTATCATCCCAAAGTCCACTTTCCTATCAGTTTCTTCCTGGGAATCAGAGCATGAGTCATCATCAGGTACATCTTGTGAGTTACTGGTATCAGAGTCTCCATCATCGTTAGATACAGTGTGCGACTTGCTTGATGCATCATCACAATTAGATACATCGGAATCATCAACAATAAAATCACTCAAGCCTTCATCTTCAGAGTCTGACAAATCTTCCTCTGATTCGCAAGAATTTGTTGCGATACTTTCTCGATGTTTGGCCTTTTTAGATCTATTTGAAGACTTTTTACACTCTTGTTCTCTTGCACATTTTCTAAGAGGCACTAGGCGCCGTCGAGGTGTTGCAGTGCCTATAGTCTTGTTATATGCAAAAGTAGTAGTTGTCGCCGAACTATTAATGTCACATTTAACTTGCTCTGATCCTGCTTTCGGAATATGCATCCTCTTAAGCTTACTAATCGGCATATCATCATCATCATCATCATCATCATCATCACAATCGTTGGCATCATCATGTTCAGACTCACTTGTGACAACATTACAAGTTCGTTTCCTCTTAAGGGTGGCAACAAAAGGAACATCTTCACCAGCACTCAAATCTTTTTCATTGTTTCCACCATCAATGTTAGACATCTTTTCAATTTCGGCTACAAAACATGTTGGAACAGAAATATTTCCACCACCCTGAGTTAGTACAGGTGAGGTTTGGATAATATTAGGTTCATCATCACTGTCAGTGATATCAATTACACATACTGAAGCAGGTTTTGCACCAAGAGGCGTGGATGGAGCCATCCTTTTGCAGGGACTCTCTTCATTTAGAAATTTCAACTGTTTTCTGGCTTGTCTTGCCGGATGAAATCTAGAATTTGAGATTGGTCCTTGATGTGAACCAACTGTAGCAGTAGTCCAGTTGCTTGCTTCCTGTTTCTCGTTTCTTTCATGGCCCCTTCCTAGCTCCAATTGTATGGCCCGTAATTCCATTTTCTTGTAATTATCTTTCCATACCTCAGCCTCACTCTCGGCCCTTTTCTTCTCACATTCCAAAACCTTATTTTCAATCATTAGCTGAACAACCTCATTATCATCTGTCAAGCTGTCAATTGTTGCTTCCCCTCTCTCTTTTTCATAGCTAATTTGTTTTTCCTCTTTGTGCTTCTCACTAGAAACCGTCAAAACCTTCAACTCCTCTTCAGCAGCAAATTTATCTGCTCCCAGTGCCTTAAGTTTAGCTTCGAGTGCTTCACATTGACTATGTTTCCTTTGAAGCTCAAATTCTAACTCAGCACACCTCCCTTCAGCTTTCTTGCTTCTCTCTTCCAATTCGTTACACCGACAATTTTTTGACACAATGCTGACCACGTCATTGAGGTTTAGCATTTCTTTATCGACTTTCATCTTCTTTGTACCTATCTCCATCCACGGACAACAATCCAACCCCAAAATATCTTCAATGTGCAATTCTCTTTTCTTTCAAACAACCTTACTCATATGATTCCAGTCTCATAAACCCTGCATTCAAAATTTTGAGATATTAGAAGAATTCATGAATTACACAGTATGGTTGAAAATTTATCAAATTGTAAGATGCTCTAATAGTCAGTACCTACACACCACACCCAAATATTTACTGTTAAAATTCATGGATTAGACTTTATGTTCACTATGAACTCATCCCAGAACTTTTTTTTATTCCAAAGGGAACATTCCGATCTTAAGTCAAACCACATTTCATCTAATTTTATAATTTTACACTTTAATCCCCAAATCCCTTTTTCCCATGCTCACAATTTTTCCCCACATCACTCCTTAGAATTCACACACAATTCTTTTGCAGAACCCCATGCCATGCACACCACACCGCACATACAAAACCCCGCGCATAAAGTTCCAATTTTGCCCTTTCAACCTAATGTCAGTGTGTTTCTTCACATACTATCGTAAACCTCATGGAATTCAATTCAAGCTACATTGACACCCTAATAAGTAATAACCAACGAGCTCAAGGTTCTTGTTTGCAGAACATAAAACATCAAAACACAAAATAGTGAAGTTCGTATAAAACAAAATATAGAGACACAAAACAAAAAAAGGTGAACGAACTTACATACGAGTGTTGGTAGGAATCGAGAGAGATGGAAAGTAACTGTGTAAATGAAGGTTGAAAGAATGAAGTGAGTGATTCTTTTGTGAAGTTCCAGAAGCATAGTATTTGTTGCAGGGAACATTGGCGTGTAAATGGAGACAATAAAAGAGTGAACAACGGAAAACGGAAAATGAAAAACAGCGACACCGAAATGGCAGAAAGAACGGCATGTGACGTGTACCATCTAAGTGCTTCCCACGTTACCATGTTCAAAAGCAGTTTTGGGCTTAGCTTTGATTCCTGAGGCCCAAACATGATGGTGTCCAATTAAATGGGCTAGATCTGGCCCATAAAGAAAAGGCCTAATGCCGAAACTAAAGTAACTAGTATCTGGCCCAAAAAGGGGATTGAAAAAAAAAATTAAAATGAAAGCAATAAAACATTTGTGGCTGCTGGGATTCGAGCCCAGGTCTCCACGGCCACAACGTGGAATTCTTACCACTAAACTACAGCCACTTCTTGAAATCTTTCTCCGACTCAAATCATTTTAAACTATAGTTATAAACATTAAAAAAATAATTATAACAAAAAATGGAGAAACTAATAAACAATTAAGTAGGAATATTATGACAAGGTATTGTTGAATGAGGAATATAATGCATTGTTCATGTAATAACTACGCTTCGTATGTATACATCTCGTTTTGCACTTTATGTGATAGCTACCAATGATCAAATCCAAAAGAAACCTATATAATAACTACAAAATATCTATAATAGGAGAAAATTCAGTAAGAGCCCAAGGAAAAGGAGATATATTGTAGTGAAATCAAAGTCCCCATATGTTTGAAACATTCCCATGGCTAACAATAATAATAATCAAAACAAAAACACAAGACACTAATAACCATAATTGTTATCTCACTAGTCACCATCACCTACCCAAAAGAATCATTTTCTTTTTAATCTTATTACGTGAAAACCCGACATGCCAACGAAGCCAGGTACACTTTCCATGGCCACATTTATGTTGCTCTTGTGTTTCTGATGTGAGAAACATGCATGCTTCACAATTTCGAAAGATTGCGCGTGAGCCCCACCCACTACAACCTTGTCTCATCTTTCATAACTCGGCAATAGTACTATTTGTGGAGTATGATATATCATATATTCGTATGTGGTGTCACCATGTGAAATTGCAGGCATATGTTAACATTAGAAATTCGAGTACATTTGTATTCATATGAAGTTGATAGTTAAATATTATTTAACATATTTGATTAAATTATTATCTATTGTTTTTAATCATATTACGTATACTCTTAAATCAATTATTAATATAAAACACATGTTAAAATATAAAATATATATTAAAAATGAGTTAAATAATATATATATTTGTATATAAATATATTATGTCTATTTTAGTACTTCATTTTGATGTACAAATAATATTTTTTATTATTTTTAGAGTTTAGTTTTGATACACTGATAATATAAAGTATTTTATATAATCGTAAAATCACATTTGTTCTTTTAGATAACTATTCACATGATTAATATGAAAAGCAGTTATTCTTACGGGTAATAAATCAAAATTAAATTCTTATTTTTAACTATCAATTTCATACGTAAGCAACGAGTTTTTACCTAAGTTAATTTCTATGCAAAGAGAAAAAAAGTGTTCCCAAATTGTTATGAGACACCTACAAAACTTATTTGATGATTGAAATAGGAATTTTTGTTTTTGTCTATCTAGATATAGCGTTCTTCTGTAGTGATAACTGCGAACATTGGCACATATATATAGAGAGACTAATTGAATTATATACTACTAAAAGACAATACAGAAGAACAAAAAGGTTGATGCATATGTATTTCTTTTAGCTCTGGTTTCTACGGTAGTGTTCATTCATTTGTACAATTTTACTGTGAATTACTGAACTTTTCTGACTGCATTGTAACTGCAATTCCTGCATATGAGGCTTAAACTAGCATGTCCAGCGTCCAATGTTGATCCTGCTGAGAAAAACAACACATTATTGTTACAAACTTGTTTGCTTGCTTTTAATTATGCAATGTCTTTTATTAGTAATAACAACCAAACAAGACCGACCACCACATAAAACAACAAAAATAATCATATGCATAATAGTCATACATGTAACACGATACTTTGCATCATTCGTTGGCTATTTTCCATGATAAAGTGGAGCAAAATTTTTCTTTTTTTTTTCTTTTGATAAAGTAGCATGGTTAACTAATGTATGAATAGATTTTAGTATTTGGTGACAGTTCATTTTATTTGTTAAATTAAAAGTAGTTAACTAAATTTGATCAAATAAACAATAAACGTAATTTTAGTGTTTGGTCAAACAATAAATCAATAATGAGAGATATAGTATCTAAAATTAATATAATTTTATAATTATTCTAACAATAATTAATTAATATCAAATAAAATAATTTTAAATTCTTTAGACTGAACTTTTATTGTCTCAAAAATATTATTAAAAACCTTCCATGTGTTGCATGCTAATTGTTCAGCTACATTACTTCATTAAAAGGCTTTTTTTTACTCCACTTTAATAATGTTAAATAATAATTTTTTCTGTTATATGGTATTAATAATACATGCAAATTCAATAAAAAATTTAACTGTGTTAAAATATTACATATAACGTATGAAAATTCAAAAATATTAGAAGATTAGCACTTTTAGTAAAAAATTCGCAAAATTAATTAATATTAACTTAAAAAAAACAAATAAAAAAAATGATAAAAACGTATATATACAATCGTCTTCATATAAAGTTAATAGTTTAAAATAATTATATGATTTGATATATTTGATTAAATTGTTATTTAATCGTATCCAATTATCAATTTTTTATAAAAATAATTAAATAAGTGAGTTTTTTTAAATATTAGTGATTTAATAGTTTTTTAAAAAATGAAATACTTTAATAGAATTGTGTGTAGCAAATATTAAGCTTAAACGGTCAAAGGAAATGGGATGGGGACATGGCAATC
The DNA here is from genome assembly GCF_000817695.3 of Arachis duranensis. Classification (NCBI taxonomy): domain Eukaryota; kingdom Viridiplantae; phylum Streptophyta; class Magnoliopsida; order Fabales; family Fabaceae; genus Arachis; species Arachis duranensis. Next base: position 8,381,964 of record NC_029779.3, on the reverse strand, counting down.
TAGGATGGGGCATGCAAATCTAACAAAGAATCAAACCTTATGAAGCCCAGTGGGAGCTCACTCTGACCTCAAACATATCCATCATATGCACAATTACCATTATGCCCCCTTCCTCCTTCATCGCCAGCGGACAAATAGGGGGCGAGAGAGAGAAAAAGGGAAATATGAGACGTTACATTTTATTTTGGTTGTCAAAAAATAAATAAATAAGCAGTAATGTTTTGCTCATACATTGCGTGGGTAGCAATGAATGTGTTCTCAGATTTTGGGATATATGAATGAAGTTTAATTTTCTTAGGAAGGGAAGGGCCCCATCACATTAATTAACATTTTCATTTTTCATATTTGTAATCTTGATGGTATATATTTTTAAATTTTGTCCCACATTATTATATTATATTCCCTGTTTAAATTGTGTTGGCAGCCCCATAAATGATTGAGACAGATTATATATGCTTGAATTTAAGTTGCTTTATTTTGATAGCATCTTCATAGATTATATATCATCATCATTCATCACTAGCCTAGTAGCCTCTAGAACTAGCTATATTTAGATCCATTAGACTAATTAGTTCTAAGCCCGTAACCATGGAAAGATTCCAAAACAGAAAAATGCCAATTATGCCACTGACATTGAACTATTGAAGAAACTATACTCTGCACTTGTCTACAGCAAAATATAAACGTACCTAAAAATCAACTATAAGAGAAAACTATTTATAATGAATGTAGGAGAATCTGAAGCAAGTGTTAAAAAGGTCTACTATTGCAACTTCCTAATATAATGCCATAATCCAATAAGTTTGTATTACATAGCAAAACATATATATGGTAGGATGATTATTTTTGTTGTCTACAAAATAGAATTTAAATTTCTGACACTTGCTTAAAGGGACTAGTGAGTTAGTTACTAAATTAACCAACATAAGTTGATTATAGTTGGATGATTATATATCTACATAATTTAATTTGTCAAAATCCATTTCATACAAATATTTTGGCAGCATGCATGCAATGCAAATTAAACCTCCTTAGGTATGATCTTAAACGATAGCATAGCATAGTAGTATTTAATTGGGTTATTTAAAATGGAAGGAGTGATATATATCTGAAAAAGTAAGG
>NC_029779.3:8336359-8380836 GCF_000817695.3 Arachis duranensis | reverse complement strand
GAAAGGGACAGATGGTAGTTGAGGGGGGTAAATGTGAAAATTGATGTATGATAGGAAAATAGTGGACGCATTTGGAGGGGGAGTAAATGTGATAAAAACAAAGAAAGAAACAAAAGCATGCATGATAGAAAGTTGAATAGTGACGAAAACGCACTCCCATGCAATGCAATTAGTGAGTAGTAGTAGATAGGTAGTACCATCCACACTGCCACACACTGACCCCGAATAATAGCAAGAGAGAGAGGCTTAGCTTATTGCATTGGTAATTTCTTCTTCAAAAATCATCGTGAACACGGAGATGCCGTGCTACCACATTAATAATATTCATGCCTCTCTCTTAGAATGTGAATTGAGACAAGTTGCAGATCTTTGCCTCCAGTACCATGCATCGTCATCACTAACGTTTGCATGCCATACAAACACATTCTTTCTCTGCTCCCACCCTCCTCATTTATTTCATCAACACCACATTTTCTTCACTTTCTCCGCCCTCCCTTTCTATTCTTTTTCTCCCATTGCTTTCTACCTACACACAAATATGTAACCATCTAAATCAAACCAAAATAAATTAGTCAAAAAAATAGTTAAAATTTATTTTATTTAACATTTATTAATAGAGAGTCGTTCATATAAAGATGCTTAAAAAGTCTTTTTTTAAAAATATTTTTTAATAATTAAAATTTAACTTATATAATTAATTAAACTGTGTTCTTTTTGTCAAAATTAGACTAAACAAATTGGTTTGACCGAAAAATCGATAAACCAAATTTTAAAAAATCTAAATTCTAATCCTAAGATAGCATAGAGAGAAGAGTTGAGTTAGGATTTTAGATTTTTCAATATATATATAGAGAAAAGTATTTTAAGTCATTTTTTATAATAGGAATATCGTAGTTATTTTTATAAAAAAATGTTAATTTAGATCGATTTAAATTTTAATTTACCGATTTTTTAGTTAAATTGATTTGTTTAATCTAATTTTAACAAAAATAATACAATTTAATCGATTATATATATTAAATTTTAATTATTAAAAAATATCTTTAAAAAAATATTTTAGGTATTTTTATGTCACTGACTCCTTCCTAACCGCTCATACTTCAAAGAATACTACTTGTTCGTTCTCATGATGCTTTTAATTTGGGAGACAAGAAGTTAGTTAATTATACGTACGAATTAGTTACACTGTGAATTCAAAAAGCTCCGCAATGTAATTACTAACGTATTTAAACGAATAATGTTAGCTAATCAACTTTTTTCAGCCAAAACATTAGTAAATATTTTAGAGTGTTTCGAATCCTATATAATGTAATTATTTTAGTCCAATTAATTTTACTTTTCTTACCTTTTTGTCTTTAGTTTATTTTTTCCAAAATTATTCTTACTTGATAATAAATTCATTTGTTACTATCCAAAAGCTCTCAAAAAAGGTTAGTTCCTGTATAGTCTAAAGTTCTTTCTTAACATAATAGCAGTCTCTGGATATTTTTTTTTTTTCTCGACAAAGATGAGTCTTCTTCTGGCATGCTAGAGGAAGCCCAAAAACTTTAATTGCTAAAAACTTAAAAATATATACATAAATAATTAATATCTTTTTACTTGTCTTATACTAAATTCTTTTTAAAGTAAACGAGAATCAAACTTTATAGATTGTCAAAGTTCTATATACTATATTATAAAACTAATAAAAAGAGATATATGAATGATTATATATTTCTAAAATTTTAAAAAAAATTTCTAAAAAAATACAGGTTCATGAAATTCTGGTTCAAATATATATAAATATTTATAACACTACTACTATTAGAAGAATCACTTTTAACAATAAAAATAATCCTAAAAAGTATATAATTGTCGCAAAAATATAGTTAAATAAAGCATGTAGCAGTCATTATATATGTTATTGTCATTAAAAGTTTATCTCTAAAAAGTTCTTTATTTTTTAAAGTGTAAATGCATGGTTTTGGAAAAAGAGGAAAACCTAATGAAGAAAGAAGTTAAAAGGACAACACATATGAATATGATACATCTCAGCGATTTTTATGGAGTGTGGTCTGGTAACTGGTAAGAGGTAATGATATTGATATCATCATGGTAACTGGCTGCTAAGAGACTTGATGACTTCGTCTCGGAACATTCTCCTATATATAACGGTTTTTCCGTAAAGACAAAGCAAAAACACTTTCATACCATAATATGTTCAAATCTTTGATGTTTGATTCCCCCTCCCAGCCATAAAGAATCGAAGTTGTATGTATATATAACCTGACTTGAACTTTTAAACTTCTGTCATCTATCTCTGCCATGGCCCCTCCATTAATATATATCTTAACCTCCTCCTTCTTCTTTAATTTGTTACATAAAGTTCCCTTTTTAGTTGCTACTATCGCTGTATTATTATTATTATTATTATTTTAAAATTAGGAGTGAGACTCAAATTCGTAATCTTCAAATAAATATAGAGAGATTATATCATTTGAGTTATAGTTCGTTGACTATTATTGATATATTATTATTAACTCATCAATTTCATATATATCATATATACCCAAAATGAATTTAGAAAAATCATAAAAGAGACGAGAGTATATATATATATATATATAAAGTCATCTCACTAAAAAGTATTAAAATATGTGTGGAACCTATGAGATCGAGAAAGGTAAGAGAAGTAGTATTTTTCGTTATTTTAAAATTTTAAATTTATCAATAATAACGACTGTGCCAAATTTTATAAAAGATTTTGTTTTGAATCTTATTTATTGAGCTTAACTTGTGAGTGATTGATATAAAAATTTTAATATATTAAACAGGGAATTAGTAAATTCATGAGCTAGATTCTGATTATGGCATTAGCAATCAATTCTAAAAATTAAAAAAAAAGAAAATTCGATTCTTGACAAATTAGATGAATGATAAATCTAATTTTGTCACTTGACAATTGACAGCAACATGCATTATTCTCGATCAAAGAACAAAATTTAAAAAATCATATACAAAAAGAAAAGATTCTTCCTTAATTTGATTCTTAAGCTGCACAAACTATAGGCACAATTTCTAAAAAGTATTCACAATAAATACAACAAGATTTTAATGTGTGTTCTTGAATTCTAGTTTCGGTGAAGAATTCTACTACTCTTAAGATATGACAAACTTTTCAAGTACATGTTGTTGAGATCACCAAATCAAAGATTAAACAATTGAGAAATAAAAAGGTACGGGGAGACAATAATAATATTAGTGTACAAAGTGTACAATAGGGATAAAAAAAGATTAAAATTATATGATAATTGATTTAATTAATTTTTTATAATTACTCATTTTGAATTCAAATATTAGGGTCAGTCTTTTTTAAAATTAACCCTAATTCTAATTCTCTCTCAGCGCCGTTCTTCTTCTTCTTTTCTTTCAACGCCAGCGTCCCGTCCTCTTCTCTCACGTTGCCACCCTCCACCGCACCAACCCCCCTACCCCCTGCGTCACCCTCCTCAATCGCACCTCAGGGGACGCGTCCTCCCTCATGTCGCCCTTCACCATGCTGTCGTGACATCGGCCATCGTTAGCACGGCCGTTGAAACTCGCCACCCCCACTGCTCGATGACCTCTTCCCTGCTTGCCAACGGCCTTATTACGATCCTATTTTCCCTGACTAACATCCACCAACACGGTAATCTCCTCTTTGCAATGCTGTTTCAATTTTTATGTTTTTCGTGGCATTAATTTTTCAGGTTTAAATAAAAGTGTGTTGGATATTTTGTGCTTATTTTTTATGTTTTGGAGTTTTTTTTTATGAGGTTGGATGTTTAATTTATTCATGTTGAATTTTTTTTCCATGAATGGAACTTACAGAAACTATTATTTTGTGGCTTTCAGAAGACCAAAGCTTTTGGGATAATATTGAAGAAGAGCCATGGTCTTTGGGTCTTCTTGGTCTCCAACAGGTATCAAATTAGGATTGTTTGCTTATTTTATGGATGAATATTCATTGATGAAGTGATTAACTAATCATTAAAAATACCTATTAAAAATACCTATTGCAAACTAATCATGTGTGGAGTAATATGGATTGTTCACTAAGCGAATGAGATAGATTGTATATGCATCACATTTGTCAAGAGTTGTCTGGTAGAATAATATGGTTAGTAACTGAAAGCAATAATCCCTCGCTAAACCAATTGGGAACTATTTATAGTTAATGCTTAATGTCTCTGTTTAAGTTGCATTTCCTAGCAAACTTTTATATAATACATAAAAAAATTGTGTTAATAAGTAGTCAACAGATAACACAAAATTTTGTCTAAATAAATATACATTTGATGTGTGGTTGAATTTTCATTCATTCTCTAACAGTTGGGAAGTGATATTGGACATTTTTATACTGCAGATATGGAGATCAGGCTGCTGAGGCAACAAAAGAAGGATTTGGTGCTGCTGGTCATTGCTTTGAGTGCTGCTTGGACTGCTGTTAAGATTAGAAAAGCTCTTAACTTTAAGAGTGCTCTTAAATCTACCTCCCTGCCCAAAATTGGTATTAAAGTTGCAGTTGAGGAATTCAAAGTCAAAAGTTCCAAGTAATTATGCGAAGATTAGTTCAGTTTAATTTTATGTAAAACTTATATCAGTTTTCCATTACCAACTTTTTTCTCCAAGAGAACATGAGATGTTGAGAACATAAACATATTATTTGTTATTTTTAGTGTATTCATTTATATGTGTAAAGTGTGGCTATTGTATTTATTTCTCTTGTGGCATAAAAGCAAAAGAAATCTTAATTAGTTTCTATTTTCATTGTCACTTAAGATAGTTACACATAATTTTTTCATGTTATTTTTCTGTGTTTGGATTTACTCAAATTGATATAGATATGAAATTTATTATCACCTAATCTTAGTACATTACTTTTTCTAGTGTGATACTTTTGCACTTTGATTTTTAACTTTATTGTTAACTATCTTTGGCTACTCTTTTTTCACCTAATCTTATTTATTCAATATTTTCTTATGCGATATTTTATATTGTGATATTGATGCTGATTCATACTGAATACTCATTTGATTCTGACTGGCTCTTTTCTTTTATGTCGGTTGAAACAATGATATAAATAATATGAATATGTGACATTTAAGTTTGCAAAATAAATATTAAATTGTATTTTTCTTTAAACCATTTAAACTAAATCGGATGTTAATTTTACTATAATTACGGATAATTTTTTTCATTCTAAAGTAAATAGTTATTTTGGGTATGCTATTTGTAATACAATTTATTATCCTGTTGTGTTGATGTAAATAAAAAAATTAAAAGAAAAACTAAAATAGGCCAAATGTTTATTTTACTAGGTAAGCCGATGGTTAGTTTCATTCTAATTTGGATATTTATTTGATTTTGATTGAATTTAACATAATTTTACCTGATTAGAAGACTTTGTTTAAAAATATTGTGAGCGTGGTGCCTATTATAAATTGAAATTTTACTAACACGCTTAATCTTATTTAAGTTAATCATTTTCTTAAAATATAAATTAATAAATTATAAAATATATGTCACTATTAAATTAAGTGTCTAATAAATAAAAAAATTAATTGGTGTGTTTAGAACTTGTGGTCAATCCAAAATAGATCGGGTGTTCATTTTACTAGTTAGGCAAATAATTATTTTCATTATAATTTGGATGTTTATTTGATTTGGACTTAGTTTAACATTATTTTTTCTGATTTTGCAACAATAAAATCATCCAAGTAAAAAAAAAATGAAGCATCCATATATTTGGGTCTGGACTTTGAGGGTAAAACGTGGAAAAATTTGGACCTTCTTCTCATGCTAATTTTGGAACTTTTAATTTTTTTGTCTCTAGAGTAAAATATTTTCTTTACTCAAGAATAACATATATAAGTGCACTCTATATTATAAAGAGTCATTAGTGTGAATTGTAACAAATAAAAATTGATCCAATGGAATGCATGCAGAATAAGAGGAACCAAATTTAAAATAATTTGAGAAGCCAAATTTTTGTGACCCAAAAGTTGATAAAATGTTTGAAATCTCAGAAGTATCACTGGAAGCAGAGTTCTCAAAATTGATATTATAGAAAGACAACTTATTGAATAATCCAACAAAAAGTCCCACAATATGTAGATAGCAGTGGATGTCAGTATTATTTAGGTACATAATATATTTGTGACACAGTAAATTAGTTCCAGGAGATTCATAATACGTTGCAAAATATGCATCACCAGATAAAGCTGTATCAGAATGTTGATCAAATTCATTACTTGGTCCAAAAACAAACTCTTCTCCAACTACACTAATAGGAGAAGATAAATTTCCAGAGAAAAGGACTAAAAAGCTGTCTTTTTCATCTTTCTTTTCAGAAATAGAGACCTCTAAAGATCTTATACCAAGAAATAACTATTGAAATTTCGTGAAACTATATCTGCAAATTAAAAATACCCAACCCAAATTAACAAAACTCAACCCATATTCAGAAACATATAGATATAGGTCGTCTCTAGATGAACTACAATTAGTTTCAATCAATAATTTAAGCTAAAAAAATGTATAACCAATTACAAGATAAGAAAGTTTTTTTACATGTTATTTCACACATTTTCACATAACTGAAAGTAACTACGGGGTGAAATGTTTGGTAAACCAATTGTTATTTACAAATCCATAAACTAAAACAAGCAAAAGATCAATCACTCAACTGAAACAAACATTAATTTATTGAATGAAACTCAACTATCCGTATACATTGTAATATAATTATCTATCTTATTTCGAATAACCATTCACTAGGTCAACTAACAAAAAAATTGTTTAAATCAGTCCAATATTTCAAACTCCAACCATGGTGTACAGAAGCAGAACAATCAAGTAACTCAGCCAAATTCATTGCATGAACATCTAGTTATTAGCTAAACCTTTAGTCATCAAGTATAAAAAATTTCAATCACCAATCTAAGCAATTTAAGAAAATAATTAGTAATTTGTGCTCAACTAAATATGTGTTCAAGTGTTCAATAAACTCACAATCTAAAACAAACAGCAATCACTAGCATGAAAACCAACCATCCAGATACATAATAAAGAAATCATCCACATTATGGTACTAACTAAATTGATATTTAAAATTATGAAGGCTGCAATACAAAAAAGAAGGAAACCAGCCACATCCACAATTTGTTGACATAAGTCCAATATTTAAAAATCAACGATTGTGTACACAAGCATAGCAAGCAAGTAACTCAGCCAAATCCATTGCATGAATATTTAGTTATCAGCTAAACCCTTAGTCATCAAGTATAAAATTTTCAATCACCAATCTAAACAATTTAAGAAAACAATCAGTAATATGTGCGCAACTAAATATGATGCAAAAAAATCAATTACTTAGCACAAAAAACAAGAATCGCTAGAATGAAAATCAACCATCCGGATATGTAGTAAAATAATCATCCATGTTGAATCAAACAAAGATTGACTACGATCAAATAAATTAAGTGACTTCGCATTCAAAAGTCCATACCACATACCAAAATTACTGTACTAACTAAGCCAAAATTTGACAAAATTTTGAATGTTGAAATAGAAAAACCAAGTAAACCAGCAACAGCAACAATCTGTTCAATAGAGTCTAATTTTTCACAATACAAGTTTGGTGTATAGTCAAGTAACACATCAGAATTCATTGAATAAAAATCTAGTTATCAACCAAACCTTTAGTCACCACCTAACCTTTTGATGCACCGATGAGGGTGGAGAGCTCTGCCGATAGGGGAATTTTGGGAGTGACGATGATGCCACTAGGAAGCTGTGTGGCCACTAGGAAGCTGTACAGCGACGTAGATGTGCGTTAAGGAGGACAGCGACGCCGTTGGGTATGGGGTGTTCTGGCCGAACTGGTATTAGGGATGTTTACTTTGGGAATTTTTTTTACCTTTTTTTCTTGTACTGGGCCAAAATTACATCCCATTGTACACATTGTCAATATTTTTCATTGTCTCCCTAGTGGAGTTCTTGAAAAATTAACTCAAGAATATGAAAAAAAAACTCAATTTTAGAATATCTCTCTCATATAAAAAAACTGATAGATTCACTCATTGTAATTGGATATCAGATTACAAATAAAGATTACCTTGTTGTTTATCAAGGTCTTCCAGAAGATTACTCAAGCTGCATTACTCTTATGCAAGCCAAGTCATAATTATTTAGTATAAAACAGGTTAAAAATTTGCTACTCTCTCACGAAGATACTATTGTTAATTTTAGACAAGTCTCACTCTCTATAGGATAACCAAATCTTGCTCAGAATTTGCCTCTCACACAAAGTGGTTATTCTCGTGGCTATGGTGGACGAAAAGGAACTTATGGAGGTCGATTTTTTAGAGGAGGAAGGAGTTCTTGACAACTCAATAATCATCAATTCTGCCAAGTTTGTGGCAAACCAGGTTACATTGCTCATAATTTAATTATTATGTTAGTCTCTATAATTTTATTGAATTTTCAATTAGGTTTTTATACTTTTTTTTTTCTTTTCAAATGATTCCTTATACCATGTCAGCTTTTGTAATTAAGTCCCTGTCATGACAAAAACGTTAAAATTAATGGAATAATCAATTAAATAAAACGAATATGTCTATCATTTGACTGAATATTTTTTATACTTTAACAGAATATTCTATTAATTCCAATATTTTTGTCACGGTAGAGACTTAGTTACAAAATCTGATATAGTATAGGGACCCAATTTAAAAGAAAAAAAGTATAAGGACCTAATTAAAAATTCAGTGAAGCTATAAAGACCGACGGAGGAATTAAACCTTGTTTTTTTTGTGTGATCACAACTATCAAGATTCTAATCAATCCAGTAATTCTTCGTCCTCTAATTTCAATCAAATCAACCTCCTCCACATTCTAGTGCTTTTCATCAACCACAATCCTTTCTTACAACACTTATCATTTCAGATTCATCATTGTATGCAGACTCATGTGCTAGCCATCACCTGAATCATGATAGCTCAAGCTTGATTTCTGCACCAGATTATACTAGTCCAAATTAGTTTTATCTTGCAAATGGTTCAGGTATTAGTATAAATCAACCTCCTCCGCATTCTAGTGCTTTTCATCAACCACAATCCTTTCTTACAACACCTATAATTTCAAATTCATCATTGTATGCAGACTCATGTGCTAGCCATCACCTGAATCATGATAGCTCAAGCTTGATTTCTGCACCAGATTATACTAGTCCAAATTAGTTTTATCTTGCAAATGGTTCAGGTATTAGTATAAATCAAGTTAGTAATTTCTTCTTATCTAATTCTACCGATAAAATAAATTTGTGTTAAATAACCTACTACATATACTTAAAATTGCAAAAAATTTGATTAGTGTTTCATAATTCTACTTAGACAATGGTGTTTATTTTGAATTTTATCCATTTCACTGTCTTGTAAAATCTCAAGTATTCAAGAAAGATCTCCTTCAAGGAATACTTAAGAATGGTCTATATACTTTTGACAGTCTTAGCATTCGTAGGCCTTTAATTACATAATGATTTTAAATTTTTTTTGGCTATTTGTAAAACAAATCTTGAACTATGGTATAAAAAGTTTGGACATCTCTCATCTGGTATTATTCAATTTGTCTTTGTTCATTGTAATATTACTTTCAATACAAATAAAAATGACAATGATTCATTTGTGTGTGAAGCATGTTGTATAAAAAAAAAATACACACTTTATCTTTTAATAATTATAAAACTTTTTGTGAAATTCCACTTCAACTTGTCTATATTGATGTTTGAGATCCTGCTCCAACTTAATCAAGATAAGGCTTTAGTTACTACATGAGCTTGATTGATGCTCATACCAGGTATTGCTATTTATGTTTGTTAACTTCAAAGTGACAAGTTTTTGAAAGCTTTAAACAATACAAATGTCTTATAGAGAGATGAACTGGACATTTCATCAAATTTATCCAAATTGATAATGCTAAAGAATTTTTGTCTCATGATTTTAAAATCTTTGTACAATCTAATGGTATATCCTATTGATTAGCTTGCACTCATACACATTAGCAGTAAGGAGTGATTGAAAGGAAGCATAAACATATCACTGAGATAGGCTTTACATGCTTTGCTACTGCTAAAATGGCATTGATTCATTGAAAAGATGCTTATTTTACTGTTACTTTTTTAATTAATAAACTTCCAACTAAATTGCTAAAATTAAAATCGCCCTTTAAAATGCTACATGGTTACAAACTTGATTACTCTATATTAAGGATCTTTAGTTGTGCCTAATATCTTCACATTAGACCTTTCAATAAACATGAAATGGATTACAGATATGAAGTTCTTAAGCTATGATCCACAATCAAAAGGTTTAAATGTCTAAATAAACAAGAAAAAAATTATAGTTGCTAAAAATTTTATTTTTGATGAAAAATTGTTTTCTTATTCTGCTATGTTTGAAAATGCACTAACTCTTTTTATTCATGTACTATAAAATTAGTTACTCTTTCACTTATATCTTATATTCCAGAAACTGTATCTCATATTACAACCTCTCCTTCTACAATTACTAATTCCAATTCTACTCTTTCTACCACTACGAACATTTCATCTATCCAAAATCAACCTATTTCTATAGCTACTAATAACAATTTTACTCTCTCTACCACTAGCTACTAATACTTCATTTGTCCAAGATCATCCTATCCCTATCTGCCATTCCTATTTCTAGCATTGAAATTCAATTGCCAACCACATCTCAGACTCACTCATCTTTACCCTCTTCTCAAAATATTCACCCTATGCATACAATATGTAGAACTGGAAGACTCAAACCTAGAGTCTTAGCTACCACTCTCTCTAAATCAGATTTAATTAACAATGTTCTAGGGAACATCCCTCAGGCTATTAATTGTTTATATTGGTATAAGACTATGTAAGAGAAGTATAATGCATTAATGCACAATCAAACCTGACACTTAGTTCAGAGTAAAACCTCACTCCGGCTCTAGAAAAATGCGCAAAATCTCTATCCGCCTCTTAAGGAAAGTATAATGTCATCATGACCTCTGTCCATCACTTCTGCTAGACAATCTGGCCCTTGTGCGAAACTCTCTGGCAACAAGAAGCAGCAACGTTCCTACGTGTCAAGTAACGTTACTACGTGTCAGCTGCAGTTTCTATGGGACAGTTTGCCCCCTACACACTCAACAAAATGTTGGTATTTTATTGTGATGAAAAGGGACTAAATTCACTCACTCTCTTCGTTACTGAAAGGATTGGAAATCCTAACAAGGAAGATAAGCTTCACAAAGCAATTGTCAGCTTCAATTAGGTGTTCATGGAGAACTATCAAAAGATTGATGCGTTGTGGAGAAGCTAAAGTGGACACCATCGAAATGGAGAGGAAGAAAAAGTTCGAACATCTACATTGCAATTGTGGATGTTATGCAATCCTGTTCGAAACTGGAACTAGATTAAACTCTAGTATGTTGTTTTTGGGCTGCTACTACTTTAAGGTAAGTAAGCATTTATCTGAATCTAATTTTTGGTACTTGTATTATATTATAATATTATTTTTTTGTTATTTGTAGATTCCACAACAACACTGTAAATACTTCAAATGGCTTGATGGGATGATTGCAGAAAATATTAATTTCAAATTGGACGGTGTTGGCACGGGAGAGCAAAAAACTGATGTGCAAAGTAAATTATCAAAGATAGAAGAGAGACTGATGAAATTAGAATTGCGGCTACAAAATGGAGTGCAGATTAAAACAAGAGTTTCATTGTTAGGATTTTGGAGTGTCTTAGGATTTATAATCTTCTATGCTACTACTGTGAAGTTTGTGTTGTGTCAATTGTATGAGTTATGTGGAACTATTTTGATACATAGCATTTAGTGCTATTGTTTAAGCAATTAATTTAAGATTTTGTAATTTTGATGGAGACTTATTGAAGCAACATACAATGTTATGTAATTTTAGTTGAATTATGTATGAAGTCATTGAATTTTGCTTCAACTTGCTCAATAGACTAATATTTTAAACCTGTTAACATTGATAGATAATTCAAAAGCACAATACATCATTAGCTATTAGTTTTTGGTAATTTTAGTGCATTGTCATAAACCCTAAAACATACCAAAATAACCATCTATAGTGTTATGTCATGTCTAATAAGCATGACCATAAATGGACATGGCAACAAAAGTCATAACTAACAATCCAAAATAAACACAAATAACTACATCACATCATCCTTGGAATAGCAAAATAAAAACTTATATTAAGCAAGTCCTAGCCTTCACTTCTTCCTTAGAGGATTGAAAACTTCTGGTGCGGTGGAGTTAGATGGTGCCTTTAAGCTTGAGGATTCATTGAGACCTAGAGTTGGGATAAATTGGAAAAGCCTTGCTACTGTGTAGAGCTTATAGCTCTCAATGCCTCTGAAAAAATGCCATTGTTGTTACTTGGTTTAAAAGGTGATGGTTTGGATAATGGTGTGACACAATGAAAGCTCAAATTGGACAAGCATGGCCTCACAATAGACTATTTTTCTCTCCATGGTCTTACTATTGGTGTGATTCCTGGTGGTATATCATTGTAAGTTGTGAAATTGGGTTGAGGATTAACAATGACCTCTTGAGCCTGGTAAATAATTCAAATCAATGACAAATTTCAATTATTAAATTCACAAATACTATGAGATTGATATATTATATTCCAATACCTCAGTTGATGGTGCAGATGGAGAGATCTCACCTTCTCATTGTTTGTTGTTGTAGCATTGTAATTCCCCTTTTTGGTTGTTTCTTCTTCTGCTTCTTAGCTTTAGCCTATATGCACAATCAATTTTAAATTTTAGGTTTAATATTTTTGTAAAGTTCCAAACTCAAAAGTATATACAAGAAGATCTTACAATAAGATCAATTGCTTCACTCGCTAGTGGTGCACCATTTGTCACATCTAGATTAACTACATTTGGACCTCAAACATTTCTAGCTGGAAGCACATCAAGATATTGCAAACAGATAAAATAAAGACAATTAAACCCTAATCTACATTTTTCAGACTACTAAACCCCTTAAGATTTTGATAAGGGACTCTTAAAACTCTGTGAATTTTATGAGAAAGACAATTAAAACCACAAACTCTATAAACTTAGGTCTACATGGTACCTATTGGATTGGTTGTTGTTGTCATGTTGGATTGATAGTAGTCTCAATAATTTTTTGTTTCTTTCTCTTCTGTTTACAGTTGGGATTCTTTGGAGCTCTTTTGCATATTTTTTAATAGTGAACTTTTTTTTTTCACACTTACTGTATGTAACTTGGAATGACCTCTTCACCTTTGTGCCATTGTTCTTAGCCAACTGACTCTCAGATACTTTATCCACTTTTCTTCTTAATACTAGATGTCTAGGAGGTCTCTTGATCAATGGTGCTTATGGCTTGCAGTCAGCTAGTGATGTCTTTTGTCAGTATTGCTCACTATTCACAGGCTTGATGGTGATCTCATAAGTCTTCTGAATGTCATCCATGGTAAGCCACTCATGAACAAAGTCTTTCAGTTTAAGATTTAATTTGTGGAGTCTAGAAATAGCAGCTACAGCATGCTTGCATGACAAACCTAAGCAATCATAGTATATGCATTAAAAAATATCAATAGTTTAAATTACAATTCATATTCATGCATAATAAATCTTAGTTACAAAATTTTAATTTCATACCTGTTAATTGTCATGCATTACAGGTGCATGTTTTTTTCCTAAAGTTAACACCAACTTTGTGATTCCGCATTTGAACCTCAAATATGACTCTATCATCATCACCTGTTCATTCAGCATTCTATTTGTTACTTTCTAGTTTAATAATCTTATCTAGCCTCTGCTGTTGAACTGGAGCCAACTTTCCAGTATAGTTCATCAACTTCTTCTTATGGAAGGTCATCTTTCTCATAAGATAATATCTTAGGTTTTCACACATGGTAAAAATGGGCTTACTTCAATAATCCACAATTTTCGCATTCCAGACTTTACACATATTATTTGTGATCTTGTCAACCTTAGGATAGTGTGAAAAATGACTCTTGGTCCACACAGCAGGTTCGAATTTTGACATATACTCCTAGGCTAGCAGATTAATCCCATTCAACTTATCCATTATAGCTTTAAACTCTGCATGAGTTGTACTCTATACACATTGCCAAACAAGCCCTTTTGATTGCTTGTCTTTCCACTGCTTCACAAAATTCTTCCAAATATGGAGGACACAATTTCTATGGTGAGCCTAAGGCATCACTGATTCCATGGCACTTAGCAAATCCTATATGAGACAACAAAACAATAATAATAAAATTAACAAACATACCTATATGAGATAATAAAGGAATAATGAAATTAACAAACATAAACAACTTTAGTAATAATTACCTTTTGTTGGTCAGTAATAAAATTCCAACCAAACTCTATAAATGACCCTAAATCATGTTCTAGACAATGCAGAAACCATTTTCATGTCTCGATCCACTCAGTGCCTACCACAGCAAATGCAGTCACAAAAAGTGATTATTTGCATCTTGACCAACTACAGACAAAAGCTGACCACCAAAATATCTCTTGAGAAAGCAACCATATAAACCAATAAAAGGACAACAACCAGCTTTAAACCCATGCTTGCATGTATCTAGGGATATGTAGAACTTATCAAATAGTGGTGGTGCTTCGGGTTGTGGGATTAATGCCACCAAAATTGTTGAACTTGGGTTGCTTCGAATGATCTCATTCAAATAGTCCCGAATCTTGGCATATTGTTCCCTTTCATTCCCTATTATTTCTTCTCTTGCTGTCTTTAATACTCTAGTTATCATTTTCCATTTATATGCACATTATAGTCCTACTTTATGTGCTCCATTGGTTCTTTGGGGGTTAGCATTGGCTGTGTTGCCATCCTCTTTACCAACTTGCTAGTTATCCACGCTCTAGTGGCCATGTTACTTGTCAAGTTTCTTCCACATGTGTGCTCCTTTTGATAAGTCTTCACTTAAAAACAAAGCTTATGGCTATTCCGCGAGGTAAAAATTAGCCAAGGGTAACTATCTTCAGCACACTTAGCCTTAATTCTCAATGGTTCATTTTTCAAGTACTACAACTCCTTTCCTTCAGATACAAACATGTCCTTGAGAGCTAATTTGAACTGAGCCATTGTGTCAAACAATTGTCCTACCTCAAATTCAATATTCCCATAATCAATTTCATCGTCATACTCTGGATACCTTGGTCTTCCCTCATCATCAGATGAAATAGGAGAGTTAAAAGCTTCAGACGCATATACATAAGGATCATCATTATCACTATCCACCTCCTCAACAATTGGGTCTGAGTTGGGCTTATCTCCGTTAACATCTCATAGACTTTCTATACTGATATTTGGACCTCCACAATCATCATTCGGGCTTTCTGCTGTTGTAGTTCCAATATTCTGCCAATCCATAACATCTGGTTGAGTTAAAATATATCTTTTAGTCTTGTCCACATATCTTTTTGCTGCCTTCTTCTTCTGAGTCCTGGGAGAGAGACCTACAACCTCTTTTGTTGTGACATTCTTCTTTTTTGGAGTTACATTCTTCTTTTTTGGAGTGACATTTCTCTTATTTGCAGTAATATTCTTCTTTTCTAGAGTTAAATCTTTCTTTTTTGTTGTTAATTTCTTCTTCCTTGGAGTTGAAACCTTACAACTACTATTATTATCAGATTCAAAACCAGGTAGATGAGGCTTGTAAGATTTATCCTCTTCACTCTCATAACCATCATCACTAAATGAGTCAGTATCTATTCCCATATTAGTAGCAGCCTCCAACAACTTTGAATTACTTACAACATAATCACAATAGATATACAGCTTATCAATCTCCATGTTAGCCATTTTGTTATTACACATCTCCTTAATCTCTTTGTCTCCTTTCAAAATGTGGAGTCCAAACTCAATATCCCTTGCAATGGGATCTAACCAATAGATCTCTTTGTAAGTTTAGTAACCCAACCCCTTAAGCATTTTCACCAAGTCTCTAAACTTCACCAAGTCTATGTCCAACTTAGGAAACTTGTGAACCTTACCATTCATATAGTTGAGCACACCATCCTCATTTCTTTCAAACCATCCTCCATGGTGAAACACATACACAATTTCATAAGCCATCTACAACATAGTAATAGTAAATTAAACTAAACTCTAATAAAATCAATTTTTAACTAACTCATGATACTTGACTCAACGTTAATTAGAAATTGCTAATTTATTTTTATTACTTGATTTTTACCCTTAACCCTAAAAACAAAACATATTTGTTGCCCTAACAACACGTTAGTCACTAACTCCAAATTGCATTCTAAAAAATAGAGCAAATAGCCTACCTCTTGTTGCTCGAACAACACGTTACCACAGTGTCACGATAACATCAGCCCTTCCCTGACACTACACTATCACGTCGCCGTTCGTTCTCTGTCACTGTGTCTCTTGCTGGATACTGGCGCAAAAGAAGGTGATGCCTTAGGGTTTTCTATAATTTGTAGCGTGAAGAAGGGAGATGAATGGAAGAGTTTGGCTATATAATGCTTCTGATATCAAATGTAACATTTTTTGCTATATAACACTTCACTAATGTTAGCGTTTTGCTTAGGGGTTGATTTCTCCCATACAATGTATCCAATGACACATAGGTACAATCTCTTACATGTAGAAATATTACCATCCACGTAGATTTGTCTCTGCCTCCTATGAACAGAAACTTTGATGAAAGGGCTTTGATATCTAACGAAAGTGATGGATAAGGGTCGCGATGAGATTATACTTTCTTAAGGGGCGAAAAAGGGTTTCGTAAAATTGTCAGGGGCTGGGGTGAAGTTTCACTCCTTAGTTCATTTCTCACCTAATGTAATTATTGTGGGATATAAGCGGAATTTTTCTATGAAATAAGCTCCTAATAACACTGTCAAAAAGTGTAAAACTCATTTAGCAGCAAAGATATGCCACCAAGTTAAGGAAATTGATTATTCCAGATTTTTAGTCCTGTGATACAGGCCATTACTATTAGAATTATACTCTCTATTGCACTGGCTAAGGGATGGATTTTGTGCTAGTTTGACTTCAATAGCGCATTTCTAAATGAAAATTTGCTTGAGAATGTCTACATGTCACAACTACCAGATTTTATCTCATCGGACTTTTCTCTTGTTTGTAAATTAGATAAAGCTATATATGACTTGAAACAAGCACCTCGTACATGGTTCAATAAATTGCGTACCACTCTTCACAAGTTTGATTTTAACAATACTAAATCAGACTCAATATTATTTGTTAGATTTACTGCTCATTCTACTATATTCTTACTTGCATATGTTGATGATATAGTAATTACAAGAGATAACAATGATGAAATTCAAATACTTATCAATCAGTTAAATTCATTATTCTCTTTAAAGATTTTGGGAGCGTTGCATTATGTTTTGAGTTTAGAATTCAACTTTCTATCAAATGGTGATTTACATATTTCACAGGCTAAGTATATCAATGAATTATTACAAAACATCACTATAAGTCACTCCAATCTCATGCCTACCCCTATGATGCCCTCTTCAAAATTGACTTTACAAGGTACTGATTTGTTTGAAAATCCTATACCTATATAAATCAATTGTAGATGGTCTTCAATATGTCATTCTCACCCA
Source organism: Arachis duranensis (assembly GCF_000817695.3). NCBI lineage: Eukaryota > Viridiplantae > Streptophyta > Magnoliopsida > Fabales > Fabaceae > Arachis > Arachis duranensis. The sequence goes on along the minus strand of NC_029779.3, from coordinate 8,363,093 downwards.
TCTTAAAATCTCATATTCAATGAATCGGGTTAGTAAATTTATGCATCAACCACAAGAACATCATTGGAAAATCATTAAGAGAATTCTACGCTATCTAACTGGTATGAAAAATCATGGAATACAATTGATAAAGTGTTATGATTTTTGTCTATTGGCCTTTGCAGATGTTGATTGGGGTCACAAATGTTGATGTTCGACAATCTCCAAGCGGCTATTATGTTTTTCTAGGTAGTAATCCAATCTTTTAGAGTAGCCGTAAGCAACAAGTAGTTAGTAGATCCTTAACAGAGGTAGAGTATCATTGCTTGGCTGAGACGACAACATAACTTATATGGATTCAGAAGCTTTTTGAAGAAATTCGAGTTCATTCACTTATTGCCCCCACAATTTTCTGCGATAGTTTTGAAGTTGTACTTTTAGCAGAGAATCATGTGCTTCATAACAGGAGCAAATACTTTGAAGTAGATGTTCACTTCATTCTAGATAGAATTTCTAAAGGCTAGCTTCATGTCGTTCATATTCCCTCTTATGTTCAAGTTGCTGATGTTTTTACAAAAATTCTTCTAGCAACTATATTCAATGAGTTTATGTCCAAACTAAGGGTGGTGTTTTTGAAAACCTCCTTTAGTTTGAGGGGTATAGAAAATAGAAGTATATCAGATGTTATTTACAGTGTATAAATAACAAAGATTCATCTCATTTTGTAACTAACTTCATATGACATCAATAATAGATTCTATTCAACTCTTCTCTCTTTCTGATTTTCGTTGCAAGGTTCCTCTATTCTTTTTGCTCTCAGTAACACTCATTGAACCATTCTTTCAAAAATAAACCACCAAAATCATCTACTATATATTTGTATATAAATATATGTGATATTTAATTTATTTTTAATGTGTATTTTATATTTTAATATATATTTTATATTAGTGTCTGATGATTTTGTTAGCTGATTATACTATTGATAGGCAAAATTATGATTTCTGATAATGGCATTCATGTTCGTTCTCTCCCTAGTAATGGCGCCAAAAACTTGGTGCATGATACCATGGTCCAAACATAACTTCACAACTTCACACAACTAACTAGCAAGTGCACTGGGTCGTCCAAGTAATAAACCTTACGTGAGTAAGGGTCGATCCCACGGAGATTATTGGTATGAAGCAAGCTATGGTCATCTTATAAATATCAGTTAGGCGGATAATAATTGGTTATGGAGTTTTCGAATAATAATAATAAATAAACAGAAAATAAAGATAGAAATACTTATGTAAATCATTGGTGGGAATTTCAGATAGGCGTATGAAGATGCTGTGCTCCTTTTGAATCTCTACTTTCCTACTGCCTTCATCCAATCCTTCTTACTCCTTTCCATGGCAAGCTGTATGTAGGGCATCACCATTGTCAATGGCTACATCCCATCCTCTCAGTGAAAAAGGTCCAAATGCTCTGTCACGGCACGGCTAATCATCTGTCGGTTCTCGATTATGTCGGAATAGAATCCATTGATTCTTTTGCGTTTGTCATCACGCTCAACAATCGCGAGTTTGAAGCTCGTCACAGTCATTCGATCTCTGAATCCTACTCGGAATACCACAGACAAGGTTTAGACTTTCCGGATTCTCATGAATGCCGCCATCAATTCTAGCTTATACCACGAAGACTCTAATTAAGGAATCTAAGAGATATATGCTCGGTCTAAGGTAGAACAAGGGTGGTTGTCAGTCACGCATTCATAGGTGAGAATGATGATGAGTGTCACGGATCATCACATTCGTCATGGCGAAGTGCAACGAATATCTTAGAACAGGAATAAACTGAATTGAATAGAAAATAGTAGTAATTGTATTAAAATTTGAGGTACAGCAGAGCTCCACACCCTTAATCTATGGTGTGTAGAAACTCCACTATTGAAAATACATAAGTGATGAAGGTCCAGGCATGGCCGAATGGCCAGCCCCTAAAACGTGATCACATGATCAAAAATACAATCCAGGATCCAGCATGTCTAATACAATAATAAAATGTCTTATTTATACTAGACTAGCTACTAGGGTTTACAGAAGTAAGTAATTGATGCAGAAATCTACTTCCGGGGTCCACTTGGTGTGTGCTTAGGCTGAGCTTGAGCTTACACGTGCAGAGGCTTCTTTTGGAGTTGAACGCCAAGTTGTAACGTATTTTTGGCGTTCAACTCTGGTTCGTGACGTGTTTCTGGCGTTTGACTCCAGAATGCAGCATGGAACTGGCGTTGAGCGCCAGTTTACGTCGTCTGATCTCGAATAAAGTATGGACTATTATATATTACTGGAAAGCTCCGGATGTTTACTTTCCAACGCCGTTGAGAGTGCGCCACTTGGAGTTCTGTAGCTCCAGAAAATCTATTTCGAGTGCAGGGAGGTCAGAATCCAACAACATCAGCAGTCCTTTGTCAGCCTTCTTATTAGAGTTTTGCTCAGGTCCCTCAATTTCAGCCAGAAAATACCTGAAATCATAGAAAAACACACAAACTCATAGTAAAGTCCAGAAATGTGAATTTTACATAAAAACTAATGAAAACATCCCTAAAAGTAGCTAGATCCTACTAAAAATTACCTAAAAATAATACGAAAAAACGTATAAATTATCCGCTCATCAACTATACACCTAATATGATTAGTATATAATTAAATGTTAATATTAAAAACTTTTATAGCCCAATAATACACATTCTTTTATGCTTAATTTGAAAAATAAAAATATTATTTAATGAAAAAAAGTTAGCTAGCTAGAGTTAGTGCAAAACAAATACAATAAAAAATATCGATCATCTTTTTTTTTTAAATTTAAATTCATGAAATATTATATTATTATATTATATAGATATCTTTCCCCAATCGCAGACCATTAGGATCCACATATTAATCCCGCCGAATTCATACCGTGGATAACAAGAGCGGTCGTTGTCACCTAGAAAGGTTTATAATAAGGTTCCAAATGGGATAATTAAATGGCTACACAACAAATACCTATCTAAGTTCTAAATAAATAAAATGGGGTTATCAAATTTGTCTTATTTTTCAAATTTGAGTTATAGACAAATTTAGGATATAGTTACATATTTCGAGTTGTGTTATTAACTAAATGGCTAGTATTAAGTAATTAGATATATATCTCATATTATTAGTTTAAATTTTTAGAAAAAGTAATTTTACAATAAATAATATTATGATAACGAGACACACATGAAAGAGATTGTTTAACAGTCTATACGCGTTAACAGTTCATTATTCAAACATGCATATATATAGTAAGTAAAATGAACTTCAACTTGGGAGAAATTATTATAAGGAATAGGTACGACGAAGTAGCCAATTAAAACTGATCGATCAATTCTTCATGTAACAAAAACACCTGTGATGATTTTTAATGAAAAATTCATTAATAATTAATAGTACTCGATTTACTAATAAATTAAGTATAATCAATGAAGTATTATTAATGATATGCAAAGTGTCTATCAATTCAGTAGTAGTAGTAGTGTGTAAATTGAGTGCATCATCAGTAAAAATAAATTGAAGGGACATTAATTCATCAAGTTTTTTAAATCTTTTACTGCATACTACTGTTCATTCCCAAAAAATTAAAAACATGTCAGTGAAATATTAATGAATAAGAGCAGAAGTATTTATTATTATGAATGGCGATTGCAACACGATAGATATCATCATCGACCTCCATTCTCTCTCTCTCTCTCTCTCTCTTGTGTACCTAATTGCCAAAAACAATTCTCTCATTGGTGATGATTAATAACTTACACTTGCATTGCTTCTAAGGGGCAATGTATATACCTATTTTTTTTTTTATGATTTAAATGTTTCTCATTATACCTAATTCTTCTTGTTGGTTGCATCGACCTATTCTCGTGTAGTGCACCATAATTATATGTATGCTATACATCATGAAAACTTTGTTTGTATGTGGTTATGAATATTAGGTTGTTAAATATACTCTCGATCATTTATAAAACAATTTTTCATTTTTTTGGAGTTAAATCGACTCTCCCAACTAATTATAAAAGTCTTTCTATGTATACATACAAATGCATATATAAATCAACCATAATATATATAATCAATTACCCAATTAAGTATCAATATAAAATATATATTAAAAATAAATTTATTAATATATATATTTATACACAAATAAATAATAAGTAATTTGGTGACTGCTTTTTTTAATGCACATAGTACTTTTGATAAATCAATATAAGATTGCAGTTATATTGTAAAACAATTTGCACACATGGATTCGTTATGTAATTTTGTTTTAAAATTTAAATTCAAAAAAGAAGACGTATAAATAATTATATCTCTAACGTAATTTTTTAAATAAGAGTCGTATTTTTAGTTTGTTTGAATCTTTGGATAGATTTTTTTTATCTTATACTATTTTTTTAAAGGATAACAAGAATTGACTTTAAGATTTTTTTATTATAAAAATTCTAATACTACACGATGAAACCACTTCTCTTACAAATTTAAATTAATAAAAAAACGCATAAATAATTATACTTTTAATAAATTAAAAAAAACATTCACACCGGATTATATTTTTAATTACTCGTACGGTTTTCATAATTTTAAATAAAAATATCTTCGCATAAATGAAAATGATAATTAAAAATGGTTAAATAATTTAATAAATATGATTATTCAAATTTTAATTAAATTAGATTAGTCAACTGGTTAATTTATTTGTTTTCGTCTAAACAAACGTGGTTGAGAATTTGACACGAAATATTATATCATTTTAAAATTTGAAATATTTTGTTTAATTAAAATGAGATCTAAATTATGTTTTTTATAATCTGATTTTGTTAGTGTAAAAGTTCAAATAATAGTAGCAGTAATTTGATAAAACCCTTATTAAGCCCTCAAGTGTGACAAACATATATAAAAAGATTTAACATCTTTCATTCAATCAGTTATCCAGTTACTCTCGTCCAACGGTTCTCTTAGCTTTCTGAATTCAATTGTTCATCATCACTAGTAGTAGTTTTTGATATCCTGCATAGCAGTCTGATTCTGATTGATATCAGTAGTGTTCTTGGGACTCCTGCCCTCCTTCATGATTCCCCTGTGAGATCCAACGGACCATTCCCATTGTTAAGTCCCTATCACTACTACCACTCCCTCAATAAAATCACCCCTTTTTTCTCTCTTCATCTTCACAAACCTCACTTCTTTCTCTTATTACCATCTTTGGCGGGGGATCATGGATGATAACAACTTATCAGATATCTTCCAAGACAAAGACTTTGGTGGAGACGATCTCTTCGCCATCTTGGAAAGCCTCGATGACTTCCCTCCCACCAACACCGGACAATTTTCCACCCTACTTGAATCATCATCACTGCCCTCGCCTCCAACCAAACGACGGAAACTACTTGTTCCGCCGCCACCGCCTTCTCCCAACGCCGCCGAGGATGGACAACAAAGGATGTCTCATATCACGGTCGAGCGCAACCGTAGAAAGCAGATGAACGAGCATTTGTCCGTCCTCAGATCCCTCATGCCTTGCTTTTACGTCAAGCGAGTAAGAAGTCTTAGAAATATAATCATTTATATAATTTTTTTAAGTGAAAACTGAAATTAATAATTTAGACAAACTTATCAAATTATTTAACATCTGGCAATTATCAACGAATTTTATAACTGAGTTTCCACCTTTTTTTTTTTCTCTTTTTTGAGTGATTTGATAAAAGGAATCAATAACTGACTCTATCTATCTATGATTGGTGGTTCATAATAAGGGTGATCAAGCATCCATAATTGGAGGGGTGGTTGATTACATCAACGAGTTGCAACAAGTTCTTCAAGCACTTGAAGCAAAGAAACAAAGAAAAGTTTACACTGATCATGTTCTAAGCCCTAGGCTCGTCTCAAGCCCAAGGACTTCACTATCACTACCACTCAGCCCACGGAAACCACCCTTGAGCCCTAGGCTAAGCCTGCCCATAAGCCCAAGGACTCCTCAACCAGGTAGCCCATACAGGCCGCCGGCGCCCTGCAGGCTGTTGCAGCCCGCGGCCACCGCGGCCGCAGCAGCAAGCAGTTACATTTCACCGGCGGCGTCGATATCGAACTCTCTTGAGCCATCTCCAACCACGTCTTCCGCCTCCTCCATCAATGATGACATCAACGAGCTCGTTGCGAATTCAAAATCTGCCATGGCTGAGGTTGAGGTCAAGTTCTCGGGTCCTCACCTTCTTCTGAAAACGGTGTCGCAGCGAATTCCCGGGCAAGCATTGAAGATCATTTCAGCGCTTGAAGATCTTGCGCTTGAAATTCTTCAAGTCAATATCAGCACTGCTGATGAAACCATGCTTAACTCATTCACTATCAAGGTACGTTTTCTTTTTTCTTTTTTAAATAATACAATGTAATATAATATCTTTCTTTCTATCTAATTGTTTTGCACTTAGTTAAAACTTAAAAGTGGTCCATCCCTTAAGAAAAAAAAGTAGTAAGAAATATAATGCAATGAAGGTAAAATAATCATGAAGAAAAAGAAAGGAGTCACAGTCATTTCACATGCATCCAATTTAGAATGAACAATGAAAGATGAGAACAACAGAGTGCATTTTAGGTTCGTTAACTATTTAAAATTAAAATTAAATTTAATTAATTTAAATTTTAATTTTTAAAATTAAAATTAACTTTATTTTTTAACCTATTATTTAAGTTGTTCAAAAAAACATAAATACTTAGTGATTTGCATAAGCCTTTATCTTATCTCTTCCTAAACATTCAATTCTTTAATAGTAAAAATTATTTTACATATTCCAGTGTAAAAGTGTTAGCTTTGAAGCTCTTACTACTCTGATTAAAAAGCAAGTATCTATAGAACCTTCAGCAAACTAAATATTGGTCACGGTAATAATAACTAATGAAGTAACAACAAATTTTTCTTTTGATGGTAATAGTAGGTTTGTACAGTTCCCTAGAAACACCCAACACTTTTATTATGTCTCCATATGATGCAATATTTATTACATTAACATATAAATAACATAACGCATGTATTGAGATAGGATAGGATACCGATTAATAACGACTGTGTAATTTTATCTTATTTTTTTTTTCACTATATATGTCGGGGAGACAAGGGGTGGATACGTTATGAATCCTTGCAGACATTTGTCCTTAATTATATGAAAAGACATAATAAATTAAATTGGTTTTAATTCAAAGAAATGTTATTTTTGAAGCTTATGATTGAGTTTGTATAGGTTTTCATTAATGACAATATATATGGTATTGTTGTTTGTATAGATTGGAATTGAATGCCAACTCAGTGCGGACGAACTAGCCCAACAAATCCAGCAAACATTCTGCTAGCGAGATTATTATTATTATTATTATATATGCACTATTGAATTGTTACTTTTCAAACGGGTCCATTATTATTTTCCAAACCAACATCTCCTGTCTATTTTTTACTATCTTTTTTACTGTGTTTATGTACGTAGCTGTACTAATGAACAGAGAACGTGGGAAAAGAGTCATTTATTATTAGTTTACATGCAATTTTATTTTAATTCTTTTTCCCATTTTCTTCCCTTTAACATGAGGCTACAGTAGGGATTATTATTAAATTCATTGCTAGATTGTAGTTTATGTATTAGTTAGTGTACTTTAATATAACCAGTGTAGAGTGATGACTCTCTTGTAATTCTTCACCACTGTACTACTGTGTTAACCAGCTTTAATTTCATTTCGTCAATTCTTTATTTTTGTTCCAAAATTGAAATACAGAAGCAGTGTTAGCACGTACCGTAGAGTGAATTGTTAGCATATACAGAAAATTTTGGTGAAATTAAATTTGCGTGACTGTTCTTTAATTAACTTCAATAAATAAATATTACAAAAAAAGATTACATACATTGGACTGAAAAAGAATAAAATTAAAGGAATATGGATTCTCTCATGTTGATTTAAACAATGACATTATCATATTTACATCTCTATTATTGATTTAGCTGTTTAAGAAAAATAATAAATAATCGAGAGTAAGTTTTTGTCTTTTTAGATGAATTTCATTAATTAATAGAATAAGTACAAAATATTCTAATTTCTGTTCTTGTTAGACTTAGCAAAAGTTCATCGAACCAGCTTATTTAATCCATAAAAAAAAAGATCAAACCTAAAAATTGAGTCCATAAAAAATATCCGCGTAAACTCTTTTCGTTTAACTTGTAGACTTTGACAGAACGGATTGAATTAATTAGCATCCGAATGTATATATATATTTTTTACATAAAGTAAAAGAATTAAATATATATTTTATTTTTAAATTAATTTTTTTTAAGTTTATGAATTTTATCGAATATTTCGTAAACCTAATTGATTATGTAGTTATAAATTTTATTTTTTATTTTAAATAATTTGATAAAAAAAATTAAAAGAATATGGTGAGCAGCACGCAAAAAAGAAGGCACAAGCTAAAACTTTGGACCGCGTATTCGGCCCACTTATTGGCGGAGCAGGAGCCAATTTTTCTGTTTGCCACTCTTGTTTCTTATATCTTAGATGAAACTAACTTTTAGGCTTAACTAGTAGCTCACTTTTATATAAATAAACTTATCATTTCTACCTATAAATATTTCGAATAATGTTAACAAATTTACTAACAAAAAATAAAACTGGTTGTGTATACATGAAAGATGGATTTCGATTGATAAAGCTATTGAAATCCTAAAATTTTTTAAAAAATTCTAAAATATTCCTCCTAACCTAACCTACACTAACTCCTAATTCTTAACCCTTCATCACTATCACCCCAATCTCAAATCCTTTGCCACCATCACTTAAATATCTTTCCTCGTCTAATTCTTATTCCTAGCTATCACTAGGCCACCACCACCATTGTCGCAGTCACCCCACCACCACCAATGGTCGTCTATTTCTCTTTATTACCACCGTCATACTGTTACAGAGTTCTCATTGGTTCTTCTACGACTTCATCTTTTATTCGCTTCTCCTGACAAAAAATTTCACCACACTCTTCTCACCACGACGAACCATTTTTGAATTGGTAGGGCCAAGAATTTTTTTTTTTTGCTTATAGTTTTCAAGTTTTGTCCATTTTAGGATTAATCCAAGACAATTAGGGTTAGTAATCATACCAAGTGAGAATTTTTCAAGCATGGCTAGAGTTGCATATTCATTTAGTGTTCATAATTTCTCAACTTCAATTGAAAACCACGCAAATGACACTAATTTTTGAGAGGGTTTACGTGTGGGGTGGCGTGTATTTGAAGCCACATGTGATGGAGAGAGCTAGGAAGAAAAAAGTGGAGCTGAGAATAAATAAAGTAGAATAGAGTTTAAACTCCATATTATAATTCTATTAGCAAGTTTAAATTCTCTCTAAAACTCAATCCTATTTTATTCGTAGATTGAGAATTTCTTAACCTTAATCCTATTCGCACTTTAAAATTTAACATCTGATCCTACTCGATTCTACCTACAACAAATCAATATTTTTAATCAAACTCAATATTTAATAATTTCATATTTCATAAATATACTAATAAAATAAAAAATATAAAATTAAGTTCATATTAAAATTAAAAATAAAATTATAATAATAAAATTCATATTAAAATTATAAAAGAGAGAAGATGTAGATTCAATTTCCATTAACTTTATATACATGTATAATAATTTTTAATTATGCAGTATAATATATCAGAAGTACGGATAAATAGAGAAGAATTAAGCATAAACCCGCACCAGATTCTATTTATAGCTCAATTCAATCCGCTACGAGTCGGATTACCAACCCTACCTAAATGTATTTGGATTAGATTGAATAGTATCAAATAAAATTAGTATTGTCAGCTCTAGAGAAGAGCACTTCTACCACAAAGAAGAATGAGGGTTTTGTGAATGTGAATGTTAGTGTGGTATGGAAAAGGTAAAAATTGAGGACATGAAAAAGACGGCAAGAAAGGATTTGGATAATGATAGTGAAGGGTTGTGATTGAAATAGTGACAATGAAAAGTTGGAGATTAGAAATTAACAGTGAAGTAAGTTAGGTCAAGACTCAAGAGGAGTAGTTTAAAAATTTTGAATTATTTTTTGATATTTGAGTAATTTTATTAAATGAAATTAATTTTTTATAAATATAAATTTTTTTTCAACATTCTAAATTAAATATTTGTGGATAAAAATAATAATTTATTTTTTATATATATAAAAAAGATTCTTTAAAATAAAAATATCTGTAAAATAATAATAAAAGATTAATTACGGTTAAATTTACAACTTTTATTATACGTTAATCTTATAATTTTGATTTAAAATTGATTAGATGTTTCATTTTTTTTTCACTTTCAAAAAATTTTGACCACCCTAAACTTTTGATAACAACCCTTGTAATTTTGTTTTTGGACATCAACCTGTGTGTTTATATGTCTAAGTTGACTTGAAAGACCAATTAAACTCTTAAAATAGTTTAAACCTGCATTTATTTTTTTATAAAGTAATACCAAACTAAACAGAGAAGAGCCGCTTCAATAATTAATTTATAACCAGGACAAAAAAAAAATAAGAAAAGATTATGAAGATAGCAAATCCAAGGCCCACTCTATTGGATTTCATGAGTGGTATAGTTCAGAACAACACATCAAATTTGAAGCCCATATATCATTGAACTTGTTAGCAATATTGAGCCTTAATTCCATTCATGGTCAACCCCCATTCATGGTGGAAAAGGAACAGTTTGGGGACTTAATTAATTGACCGATAATAAAGATTGATTTCCTTTTGAAATAAGTTAAATGAGACCAGTTCAACGACAAACTTTCAGTTAAAGGTCTATGATAGTAATAATTATTCATTTGTTTATTTATTTTTAAAATAATAGTAACATTTTATTCACAAAATTTATCATATAATCCCCTCTTCCTTATTTATCAGCATAATTAAGTAGCACAAATTTCATACATTTTTACGAAGGAAAAGTATAGGGTACCAACATATTATCTGTCAATTTATTGCCAACAATAATTAATTATTATATTTTAAACACATATATAAAGAGACACATCCAGAAAATATATCTATAAAGACACTTCTATTAAACACAGCCATAAAAAATACATTTTTATTAGACACATCCACGAAGACACATCCATTAAACATAGTTATACATAAGAGTTGGCAGATGTTGGCAGAAATGCTGTTGGTAACGTAGCGAAACCGTTTTACGAATCATAAAAAAATTAGGCTGATTCTTTCTTGAAACCTTAATTAAGAACATCAAAACACTAAATTGACAAAATTTGGAAAGAAATACTAATGCATTATTGTCTTTTTTCTAGTAAAGCTAAAATTCTTCTATCCAAAGTCGAAGTCAAAATTAAAAAAAAGGATAAAAGTACATTTAAAAAAGATAAAAAATTTTATATGTATTCTAAAGATATATTTTAAAAATACTATAAAAATGATTTTATTAAAAATAATTTTTTTATACTTTCAATACATTAAATTTATTCAAATTTTTTAATTATTATTATGTTAAAAAATATCTTTAAAATACAAAATAACTAAGTTGTACCTTGAGTTGCCTATGAGAAGAAACGAAAAGTTACCTTAGAACAAAATAATATTAGAATTATATTTCACATTATATTCCTAAGGTACAAGTAGTTAAAGATTCTTAAAAACAAATACATGAAAATACAAAGTTTTTCCTTCCTAGAAGCCAGAAAAGTCTGCAACTTCATAGCAGATAAAAGAAAGAAATTAAAATACAACTCTATTATTTTAATTTCTTAATTTTTATTCACTACTTCTCAGAATTGTGAATAGTCAAAATCATTTCTTCTAAAAACTTAAACTAAGGAAAAAATTGTGGGTTACCGAATGTGAAGTTGTTATGACCGTCCAAATCAAATTGGTCAAAGGAAAAGTCTAATCCAACGGTTGGTGAGTTTGAATTTGAAGCAGAGATCATATCATTGATCTGATTCCCAGAAGTCATTGAGAATTGGCTTATCCCAGAAGTAGCAGGGGACATATAGGAAGGAAAATTATTATCACCAAGCATAGGTTGAGGTTGTGGTGGTGGTGTTTGTGATGAGAAAACATGGTTTGAATTACTAGGGAAGTTGAAGGAAGAACAGTTATCCAGATTCTCTGTTTGGACCCTCAACCCTGCTCTGAGGTTCAAGAGTAATTCATTCATCATAGGTGGTTGTTGGTCAAGGCTTTGCAGAACATTATTGTTTGTGTTCCTTGGACTAGTTGTGGGTGCAGGAAGTGAAGCACTGTTGGATGATGATGAAGCCATGGTGCATGTGTGTGATCCTCGGTATGTGATTTCGAACATGTTGGGGTCTTCATCGGATCTTTGCACTTGCTTTGTTGCCAAGCATCCTTGAACATTTCTGTGTGTGCACCTATAGTACCCTCTGCATACACGTATGTACACAAACTTTATAAAATATTTAATTCTAAATTTACTAAGATTATAAAATAGAATAAAATAGTGGTATATAAAAAATGTTACAGTGGAGTTTAATTTACTATACCTTGGATAGGTGGCTCCAAGAATGTCTTTCTGGCCGTATTTTCTCCAACTGTATCCATCGTCAAGAGGCCCTTCCACTCCCATTCCCGGACCAACTCGAATCTGTTTTGTCCATCTTGGCAAACTCTTCCTGGAAAACTAACTTGCATCATGTTATTCACGCATGCCACGTGTAATTTGTTAAATGCTACTGTTAGTATAATTTTTGTACCTTTTTTTGGAAGCATTGGGATCGTGATCCCTTAAATCTCTATCGGAGTCTTCACTGCCGGCGCTCAAAGGTGGAGACTCTTGGGACATTCTGATTGCAGGTGAGATTGAGGGGTCCACGGCGGCGGCGGGTGGCGGTGTCCATTTGAGGATGTGGAGGGCGTTTTCAAAAGCAGAGATAATGTTTTGGATCAACAAGTCACGGGTTTCATGGGGAGTGGAAGCCACGTGAAGATGGATTTGGAGCTGTCTCGCCAGTTCCAAACCTTGTACTAGCTCCTCTCTCAACTTCTTCGTTTCTCCCAATCCCATCATCATCATCTTCTCCATTATTATTATTATGCCACAGAATAAATGGCTCTTCGTTTTTAAGTAACAACAATGAGCATGGAGATGATATATGTATATAGGAGAAAAATAAAGTGTGGGAAAACAGAGAAAATAGGTAATGGAAATGAAGAAAGTTTAATTTGACCAAGAGAAAAAGAAAGAAAAAGAGACGAGTGAGAGAGATTTTCTTTGCTCGGACTAGTCTTTGGTCATAGAATGGCACAAGGATATGACCACTTCTACGCACATATTAACACCCTTATTTTATTTCTCGTTGACCCCTCATATCATATATCATTCATTTCTTTTTCTTGCATCAAATCATTACTCTTATCTTAAGTCTCCCATCCGCAGTTAAAACTTAAAACAACAAATAAATAAGTTACAAGAGTATTATAATGTAGTTGTGGAGGTTTAAAAATATGAAGAAAAGAAGGTCAAAGTTTATGCACCGAGGAGACTAGGAATCTTCAAACAATGTTCCGCGTCGTTACTAGGAGAGTCTAGGGCCACTACTGTGCTACTCTTGCTGCTTGCATTTTACGTTTCGAACCCTACCAGCTTCTCATGCCACGTCATCCTGCCACGTCTACACCCGTCACTCTTACCTTCCATAATTAGGGTTTTTTTCTTGCTATTTTTGGTAAGACACTAATAAAAAACCTAACTACATATAAATCAATTCAAAAATATTAAATATATATTAAAAATTAATCATTAAATTAATTATTATGTATTTATGTAAAAAATAAAGATAATAACTAAACTTTTAAAGAGAATATGCATTATGTACATTTATGTTTATAATATTCTTTTTTTTTTATTATTCTAAAACAAACAATCTTCATCACTTTTTTTCCCAACTTTCTTCTTCATCTTAGCATTATCCTTTCTTATTACTTAGGAATCTAGATACTTAACTTTCCATTCCTAATAATAATATACCTCTGTCTAAAGAAAATTCTTAATTATTAGTTTATTACATTTCAATTTATATTTAATATTTTTTAATTTTTAGCATCTACGCAATCCAACATAATTAACAATGATAAGAACTAAGGTTGAATATACGGTGAACAAACAGTATAAAAATAGGACATAGTAAAAAAAATATTAGGTGAATAAATTATCTTTGTAATTAAATTTAATTAAATTTTTTTATTTTTTTTAACTAAAATTAAAAAAAAAGATAAATAGGTCACTGACTTTTTGTCCTGCGAATATTTTTATCTTTGACCATTTAAAAATACTTTTAAACCCCTTACCTCTTTTAAAGTTGGACATATTAATCCATTCGTTCAAATGGCTCCACCAGATCTAATGAAAAAGTCTGACGTGACTTCCGTTCTAATGACCTGGCGTTACAGGTGCACAAGTGGCATATAAGTGGAAGAATGGTTTTTAAAATTGGACAAATAAGTTTCTCTCCCTCAAAACTACATGGTTCCGAGTGGCAGCCCTAATCATTAAATTGATTGCATTTGTTCGTGTAGGCTAGTGGTGAGAAGTTCTAGCTACATCAACAATGGCCACCAATGGAGCATCATCAACCTCAAGAAGAAGAGTAAATAGAGTAAGATAAGAAAATTCAGCCTCAAACTCAGTTCCATGTGTTGTGCATGCTGGAGACCTAAACGACGGCGTTATCCCGAGGTGCTTCTGTGGAGTTTGTGCAATAATATTTGTCGAGAATCATTAGCAACCCTAACAGAATCTTCTTGGGTTACGCATTCTATAAGGTAAGTTAAAAAAAATTGTTTTGGTTTGATTTGAAATGGTTTTAGATAGTAGATAATTTTGGAAATTTTGACAGGAAAAGCAACCGCATTGCAAATTTTTTGTTTGAGTCAATGAGCATCTTGCTAGAATTGAAAGCAATGGTTGTATCTCTGATAAAATGCACTTGGGTGAAAAAGATGTTAAAGTTGTTGAAGAGAAAGAGAAACTAGATGTTTGGATCATAGGATGGTTGTTTTGGAGGAGAAGATTATTGCTTTAGAGAAGAAGAAAAATTCATTAGCTTGGTGTATTAGGATAATTTTATGTGTTGTTTATGTTGTTTTTTATGTACGTAATGCTTGAGAAACAGAAATCAAAAAAGAAAATAGGTTGTTCTAGATTTTTGTTGTGTATTGAAATATGCCATTTAGACTATTATGTATCCTGTAATTTAAATGCAATTCAAACTATAATATCAGTATGATATTCAAATTATGTTGTCAATATCTAAAAAAACATTGAAACATTGAAAAAATAGACTTAAAAATTACATACATAAACTTCAAAAGTTGATGTTTAATAACATAAACAAGTTTGTCATAGGCAAAGTATCCTAAACTTCATAAATGAAAGCTTCCCAAAAAGAACAAGTCTCCTGAAATGCATAATTTTATGAAGCTTAACATCACAAAAGTAAGCCTCAAACACATAATATAGATCTTAATATGCAAATATGCAAAAATAAGTCTACTAATTAAAATGCACATTTTAAATTTCCTAAAAGTTATTACAAGACATAATGGGATGGCCAAAATCACGTACTTCTTCACTTTTTTGGATTGATGGAGGATAGATTAAGGATAAATTTGAACAATCTTATTGTGGCAGTACTTGCCGCTTCCAATGTCTCCTTGGTAGCTGTTGTACTTAATCCTGGGATGACTTGAAGTTAAGGTGGATGTGGGCCAACCGTAAGTTGATGTAGGTGTGAAGCACTTTGAACTTGAGACTGTGGTGGTCCCAGTTGAATTAGAGGTGGGAGTAGACAAGAGCAAAGTGGAGCTGGTGGTTTGAATATCTTTTTTTTAGACCTCATCTTTGATGAATTATGTTGAACTTTTTGGTAGATTATGGATAGAACTTTGATTGAAGGTTTAAATGGAGTTTTTCTGGTTACAAGACTTGACCTGATTTAGTGTGCCACTGGAGCTGTTGTTGTAGGTCTTAGTATTGCTGCCACAGGAATTGAAGGACTTGTGGTCACAACACTTGAGACTTGGTTAAAAAATTCAGAAAATAGCAAATATAAATACTAGAATTGTGAAAAGTGCATAAAACAGCGACTAAAATCACATAAGAAATGTACAAAATGGTAAAAGAAAAGTTACATGCAAAGCACTAAGTAAGAAATGCACGTTAACAAGGTGATCGAAAAAGGAAAAGAAAAAGAGACAAAGAATCCTTACCAAAATTTTGTTTGCTAAAATTTGAAATGCAGGAAAAGTATTCTGGAAATACTTGTAGGAAGCTAGTATCTTACTTTTGAAATGGCAAAATAGAAAGAGGAAGAAGAAAAGTAAAAGAAGGAGAATCCCTTTAAGAGAGAAGAAGAAATTTTTTTGGGTAAGTAAAATTAAAGTAAAGATTATTAAATTAGAAATTAAAATAACTTTGATTAATGGCTTGACGGTTCGTAAAACGAAAGGAATTATAACCGTGTCAAGAGAGCTAAAGTAAATTGTTCAGCTTTTTTTACGAACCCTTCAGAATTTCAATTAGAAGACATTTCCCAAGTCTAATTTCACAAATTCAGATACTCTCAACGAAGTCATTAAAGTCATGAGCCCGAATTGGGGCACTGTTCTAGACAAATAATGGCATAATGAAATAATGAGAATCTGATGTTATGAGATAACATTAGATACAACGCAATGATTACGCAATTAAGTTATGAAATCGCCAAAACATGGCATTAAGAGCACGACATAAAGACAGTCAATGTAGGAAAAACGATAATTTCATAAAACAATAATAAAAGGAAAGAGAACTCGACAAATAAACTCCGAATAAAATCATATTATCAAAATATATTACTAATTTAAATATCGAAGTGTCTTATAAATTGTCTTTTAATCTGGTTTTGCACTCACTAAAATTAAAATCTCTAACTTTTAATTTCTCCTGTTCGTGATCTCCACTCCTACTACGAACAGAAGTTTAATTAATTCTTGGCTAGGTATTTGCTTAGCTCTATTGTCTAATGTCTAGCTAGCTAGTATTATTGGTTACACAAGATTCTGCACAATAATATGAATCTGAAACATAATCCAAGTCTTAATCACCTTATTAAATTGCTCCATTGTCTCACCTTATTCGGATGACTACATTGGTCAAACATGAAGCTTCTGACGAATGATCTTTGCCGTATAATTAATATGAAAAAATAAGGTTAAATTTTTCTAAAATAAAAAAGAAAAATTGATAAGGTGAAAATCACTTTCATAATTATATTATTAGATGAAGCATATATATTATGCCATGCAAGACTAGTCACTTTTCCCTTGCACAGTTGCACTCAATCCTCTATTCACTTATAATCAGCTGATTATTATTTATTTATCTTAAGGATTCTAAATGTGTTCCTTTTTTTTTTCTGACTGAGGAGTCTAAATGTTTGAATAAAAATTAAAGTTATTTCTAGAAATTAATTAAGTAAAATCATAAAACGTGACTTTAGCTTATAAGTACTCGTGGTCAAATTTTATAATATAGTATACTAGTATAGCAGTACATATTAATGCATTAAGTACGTAACACCGTCCATCCCCTTTGAACGATTCAAATTCAAGGAACCAATCTGAATTAGACTCCTACCTAAAAGAATAATCTAGAACTAGACCAAGTCAGATTTGTTTATAATTGGCAACAATGTCCCAGGAGTGGAAACACAATCCCCTGTCCATGAAAAAAGGAACTAAAACCACATATAAGTATCAGTTGGCATGCATGAAAATTTTTTCTTTTTCTTTTTTTCACAATCTTAAGAAGTCTTGTGTATAAATTAAATGTATGGTACGTAGGAACTGTGAGGAAGCAACCTAGAAAAACAAAAGGTTTGGAAAGCCGCAAATTATACGGGCCGTATAATACAGGGTTTAGATTGTTGTGGGCCTTCTAGACCCAACAACCCCCCTTTGCATGTAGGGGCGTGTGGAATGTGCAATAGTTACTGACTAATTTGCGCCTGTATCATGCGCTCAAAACCAGGTCAAACCCTTCATGGGGGTTGTTTCTGTCATTTCATAAACTTGGCATCCCTGGCCGCCAAGTTGTTACATGTGTCATGTGTGGATTGGAAAAAAAAATCAATCATTAAGACTTTTCAGGACAGATGGCAGTACATTTGGGAGATTTGCTTGTGAAAAGAATGTAGACCAGTGGAACATGAGTTTAGCTTGGAGGAATAACAAACTAGAAGTTGATCTTAGGATTTTAAAAATATGGATTAGTATTTTGAGTATGTTTATTTGTTTGCTGGTATCTATGAGTGTTGTGTATGGCCTAAGTGTGGCTAAATGGTGATTGATGATTGGTTACTTATGTAATTTCCCAAAAAAATGTAAAATGAAATTTTGTCAATGTATTCTGTTGTTAATTTGTCTTTTCACAAAAAAGTAAATATAAAATCATACTATTAATATTGTATATTGTAGGAGTGGTAAAACGGGTCGAATCCGTCGGACCGACCCGTTGAACTCGCTAAAAAGGCGGGTTGGACTAGAATTTGGAACCCGCCAAATAAAAAAAATTCGCTAAACCCACACCACCAAATTTGCGGGTTTTGGCGGGTGGGATGAGTCAGCGCGCTAGGCCAAAGACTTTTATTTTATTTTATTTTATTATTAAATAAAAGAGTAATTACTGTTACAAAATTAATAATTATATAATTTTCAAATATTTTTTTATTTTTTATTTTTATTCTTCTTTTAGTTATTAACTTTATTTATTTTATTTCACAATTTTGTATATATGTTCAAATTATGTGACTTATTTTTTAAAATAAAGAGGTTCTATTGACAAATATTATTTTAAACAATTTCATTGAGGTTAAAAATTGAAAAAATAATAAAAAATATATTATAATTTGACTATTTTTTATTTATATTTGATTTTTTATTATTTTTTTATTAGTTTTAATAAATTTTATTTTAAAAAAATCAAGCGGGCTAATCCGCCAGCCCACCAATCCACTATAAAACTAATATTTTAAATCCATTTTAGTTAGCGGGGCAAGGCGGGACGAATTAGGATGGACCGGCCCGCTTTGCCACCCCTAATATATTGCATTTTTTACCACTTCCTTTTATAAAAACAAACTTTAAAAAAATAGCAAGAACAACATTGATAAACTGAAATATACAATTTGCCTCTGTAAATATTAAGTCATTACATTTAGTAACAATTGACTAACCATATGTCACCAAACATGATGTTTAAAATAAGCATAATCACATGATAATATAAAGACTACAATCATTTTCTAAAAAAAGAAATCATCCATCAATTCTTCTTTTTTGGAGGTTTGAATCTTGGTGTAGGAACAAATTTCATAAATTCTGCCAACTTTAAAGTTGTATCTAAACTTGCTCTTTGCATAGGGTTAACACTTTCTGAATTTGGAGTTGGAGTGACTTTGCTCTTAGGGGGCAACTTGTGTTGTCTTGCTGCTGGAGTGACCTATATTTTTCTAATTACAGGTTCAGTTTATTATAATGCAAAAGCTATGAATAATAATTGTTGATAAAAAAACAAAAACAATATAACTTGTTCCACAAATTTTGGCTAAAAATAAGTTGGTTGAGTGAGGTCAATCTTCGAAGTTTGTGGTGAAGCAACATCTTTTTTAAAGGTCATTTTGAGTTTTTACTCCAGTTTCTCTTTTCTTTTGGCTCAAATAAGTTATCAACCAAGTTTTGAATTTGGATGTGGTTGTTTAGAGAAAAACAAACTGCCACTGTGTTAAGACCTCGATCACAAAGTCATTTTAGTCTGAGGTCATAGATAAATGCTCTTATTGGATCAACATGTCTATATTAATAGAAAAACATTCAAGCTATCGTATTTTTCTTAAAAGAAAATAGGTAGAGTCAATATTCTTCAATTAATATTGTAATTGATATTTATTATTTAAAATTAAATATAAACAAAATAAAACTAAAAATAATTAAGACATTTATAACTTAACTAAAATATTTAAAAATCAAATAAAATAAAACTAATTTAAAATATAAAATTTAATATTAAAAATTTATAATTAAAATTTAAACCTTGATTTCCTTTTTCTCTTTCAATAATGCGCATGTCTAACCATTCAACTTTTATGAGTTGGATATTGAAAGTTCAAACAATTGTTGCCGTGGGTTACCAAAAATTTGCAACAGATAGATCACCAACATCTATGGGTTATGAAGGATCTTGAATAATTAATAAACTGTCTTCACTTACAATCCCAAGTATAATAATTATATTCCTTACTAACTAGATCTCCATGATTTATTAGATTAGGTAGAATAACAAAAGTATTTTTTCTTTTAAAGATTTACATATCAATTTTTTTTATAAAAAAATAAAATTATAGCTCTCAATTAATTTATTACATCAAAATTTTTAAAATTTTTCTCGGTTGAGTACCTTAGAGTGCTTTAAAATACTTGTTTTTAAGAATTATACATTGAATTAACATATAAATTCTTCAATTTTGATACATAATATACATGACATATAATTATTTTGGTATTAAAAATTAAATAAATTTAATTTTTCAATTAGACATATTAATATTCATTAATTACTTAAATATTTAAAAATTTCATTATATTATTTAAAAAATAATTAATTTTTTTATAATTTATATCATATTACAATAACTAACACATCTTCTTTAAAGATAGGATCGGAAATGCCAATAATCCAAGGTACATGAAATTAAATTCTAGAAACACATTTTTTTATCTCTCGGCCTACTCTATTTTTCCAAAATTATGATCTCCATTAAAAAAACATGCGCTCTTAATTTCTAATTCATTTATAACTCAATATTATTCCGTCACAAACTCAAATATAATGAAATATTTATCCGTTTTTACATTTTATAATGTGTAATTGCATTATATAAATTTTTAAAAATAATTCTAAAATATTTATAATAAAAAATCAAATTTAATATTTTTAAATAATAAAATAATTTTATTTTGATATAAATTTTTAATCCTTAAATTATATTTTTTACATGATATAGTATAGATCTGTATATATAAAAATGAAATTTAATGATAAAAAAACCTAATAAAACATAGTATAACACATTATCATGGTTATTAACGTGCTACGTATTTAAGACAGAACCTCAAGCGAAAGTTTTCAGTTTCAAAGCTAAG
Source organism: Arachis duranensis (assembly GCF_000817695.3). Classification (NCBI taxonomy): domain Eukaryota; kingdom Viridiplantae; phylum Streptophyta; class Magnoliopsida; order Fabales; family Fabaceae; genus Arachis; species Arachis duranensis. Next base: position 8,341,811 of record NC_029779.3, on the reverse strand, counting down.
AACCAACCACGTGCCAAACAATGTCATCCACAATTATTTTCAGAAATATCTGATCTCCCACTCCAAAAATGCCACGTTGTCACTTCTTCATCTTTTTTCTGCCAGCAAATTCAGCAAATTCATGTTAATTTTTGGAGAAGCAAAATTTGTGGACGTAATAATTCTCGTATTTTGCATTTTCTTTTATAATACAGAGTCATCAACAACCATAGGTTCTTCTCTCTCACATTCTTAGGTTCTCAAAGTTCTGAGTGATCTTCTCTGGTTTAGAAAATCTACTTTGGATTTGATTCTGCTACTTCCTGCACATCAAAGGTATACTACTGCTGTTACACACTTGATCATTGATTTATATCATTTTTTAGTTTTTAGATATGTTTGATTAACAATCGTTATAGAAATGACTATTTCATTTCAAAGAATAGTAAGACATTAAGATTATTTTGACTGCAAGAAATCTGGTTAGTTCATAAAGTATTATCTCAATTTACTTGGCTAAAAACATAGATATCAATCTTTCATTTTGTACCATCGTTTGTAGTTCTTAACCGTATTCTTTGATAAGAGTTCCAGAGATTATAAGCTGCTCGAATTACTGCTAAAAGCTGCAGAATTACTCCTAAAATACCTCTAAAAAAATGATTCTAGATTTTAAAATTGCATATTCTTTATTGTAGTTTGTCTTTGAACGAATAAAATACCATTCATATAAATGTACTCAGTACTCAAAAGGTAAGAAGAACACAAAATCTAAATGAGCCTATGAAGATTTACTAATAATCTACAGATTAAAATTTATATAAATGCTCTCTATACAAAAGATAAGAAGAAAATGAAAGTTGAAAAGAGTTCGATGAATATTTTTTAATACATAAAAAATCTGTTATCTGGTAAGTAATTAAAATTGTTTTACTTCTAGAATGTTGTAAGCACGCAGTATTATTGTGTTTTTGAGTGAGAAATAGCATGTACCATGTGACGATTCTGGTTTTTTTAATCAATTTTTAGTCTTTTGGTTTGATTAATAACTTCTCTGTTTAATATTCTTGTTAAATTAATAATAAAAGTACATTGATGATTAATTAAGAGATTCTTATGTTCTTTCCTTTAAAATTCATAGTAGTGCATTTTGCTCTTATGTTGTTGCAGAATCTGGGCGTTGAAAAATTGTCATTTTCTCTCACAAAGCTTTTGTAACACGGTGGTGGTATATATGGGAGTTGTGACTGTTTCTAGCTCAGCTGCCAGGACACCACTAGGATTAAATACAAAGTTTAGCACTCATGGATCTACCCTGAAGAGGCCTTTAATCGTAGCATTTAAAGGAGATAAGCACAATGATTCGGCACTGATTGCGACGAAAGAGAAAGTTCCTATCCACATTGAAATGGAGAAAAGTAATAATAAGAAACGGATGGGAAAGACTAACAAATCACCCAAGCGAGGGAGAACTATCTCTACAGAGGAATCTGCGCTGTTGGATGTCGACTACAACGAGGCTGCTGCCATACTTGAAAACATATACAAACTTAGCTCTGCATCCGAAACTCACAATGCAGAATATATAGATACTAAGACCAAGAGAGTGTTGCGTCGGGGGAAGAAGATTGCTGATAAAGAAGGGGAGTTAAACAATAATGATAGGACCAGGGTGATTAGAAATAGAAATTCCAAGGCAAAACGACTAAGTCTTGATAAGAGGATTGCTTTGAAAAACAACATTCCCACTCTAAAGAAAAGAAATGTTAAGGATAACAGTGAGAAGATTGAGGAACTTGTTAGGGAATATTCAGCATCTACAGATCTTGTTAGTTTGGACTGGAAGAAAATGAAAATACCTCCGGTTCTTCCTTCTTCAGAGCATACTTGGTTGTTCAAGTTGATGCAACCTATGAAGGTAATTAAGTAGTTTAGTCAACAAAGTTATTGTCTTCCTTTTCTTAGATGAATTTACATTAAAAAGCATTATTGTTATTTTCAGGCACTTCTTCAAGTGAAAGAGGATTTGCAGAAGGAGCTAGGTAGAGAACCTACAGAGGCTGAATTAGCTGACGCAACAAATATGAACGTTTCTCAAGTGAAGAAAACTATAGAGGTCGGCCGAGCTGCAAGAAACAAGCTCATCAAGGTAATTTAAGTTTTTTCTTTTTTTTTCAAATCTTTTGCAGCATGGTTTAATAATATGATTTGGATATTGAGAATCTTGGTTGAATCTATTGCAGCACAACCTCCGGCTTGTGTTATTTGTGATCAACAAATATTTTTCGGATTTTGGCAATAGCCCACGGTTTCAAGATCTGTGTCAGGCAGGAGTTAAAGGTCTCATTACATCAATTGATCGTTTCGAGCCGAACAGAAGATTCCGGCTATCCACCTATGGATTGTTTTGGATAAGACATTCCATCATTCGTTCAATGACCCTCTCAAGCTTCACACGTGTTCCCTTTGGACTTGAATCAGTATGTTACCTAGATCATTTTTCATTAGCAATAATGTAGGCTAAATTTGTGATTCTTGAATTTCTTCTTATCAACTTGATTGCGTAAACTCTGATAATTTGTTTTTGAACAGGTTAGGGCAGATATCCAAAGAGCTAAACTGGAGTTGAAGTTTGAGCTTCAGAAGCAGCCAACAGATGAAGAAATAATGGAGAGAGCTCAAATCTCCCCAGAACGATACTATGATGTAATGAAGGCATCAAAATCCATTCTTTCCTTGAATGCGCGGCATTCAACCACACAAGAGGAGTTTATAAATGGGATTACTGACGATGATGGTGTCAACGGTGATAATAGAAGGCAACATGCTCTACTAAGGCTTGCTCTTGACGATGTGGTATGTGCCAACAACTTAAACTCTTCCAACTTTTTAATTGTTTTCTGAGTTAGTTAACACGCCTCACATCTCTTAACGAATAAAGCAAGGAGTTAGTCATTTTAAAAAACATTATTAATACTGAAAAGAAGATTCATTTTTAAGTATCAAAAATAATAAAGATATATTTGGTTGGTTTATTTTTAAAATATATTTTTAATAGTTTAAAATTACAAAACTATATTTTTATTAAATTATGATTTTAGTTATTTTGATGTAAATAATTTTTTAACAAATAATTTATTAATAAAATAATAAATAAATAAACATTAAAGTTAAAAAATTTTAAAACAGAAAGCCAACTTTCTTGTCAATATTTTTAAATTTTTATGTATTTTTTTTAATTATTAATAGTTTCATAACTGATTGTCGATTTAAAAAATTGTTTTTATAACAAATTATTTTTTTAAACGAAAAAATAAAGGTCAAAATTAAAAAATTTAACAAATACATGTTAATTCGAAGAGTACGTATTCAGTACTGAATAAAATAAAAAAACTCAATCAATACGTGTCTTAATTCTAGTTGGAGCTCTATTTTTTTAATTATCTTGTCTATATACTCAACAATACAAAAATTAAGCCTAAAATAAAAAATTAAATTGGAGGTAAATAATGAATATCTTAATAACAAAACATACAGTGAAAGGAGCAGAAGATGGAAAAGAACATTGGGTGAATGTGGCGTGACAAAAAAAACATAAAAACTAGTAGGAAAGATTTAAGCCTTTATTCCAAATGTTTAATTATTTTATTGGTCATGTAGTTTTGTAAAATTTTTAATTAGTTTATATATATATTTTTTTAATTAGATCTCTTCATCAATTTTTTTTTTAATTAAGTTTCTTTTGACAGTAATTGATTTAATTTTATAGAGACCTAACTAAAAAAAATAATATAGTGTAGGAATTCAAATAAAAGAAAAAAAAAAGTTAAGGACCTAATTAAAAATTTTTTTGATGCAATAACTCAATTATAAGAAAAAAAAGTATAAGAACTTAATTAAAAATTTTATAAAACTATAGGGACTAACAGAGTAATTAAAGCTATCCCAAAATAAAAAACACCATGTTTTGGCTTAAAAATGTTTTCCAAAGTTAAAACTAAAAAGACTGCAAATACGAAAATAGCGTTTTAACTTTGTTCTGTTTTTCAAAAATGTTTTTGTTGAAAATATTTTTAAAATGTTTAATCAATTATATTTACATGTCTTATTTTTATTTTCATCGAAAATGAAAATAAAAATGCTCAAACCAATCAGCTCCTAAGATTTAGGTATAATGAAAGTTATAAATTCAATTATGATTAATTTTTTATTTTATTGTTTTATCAATCTCCTTGTTTTAGATAATCTAAATTCCTCTAGATAATATATAAATTTAAAACAATCTTTATTTTTTTAGTTAATTTTTAGAGATGAATAATTCTAATAGTTTTTAGGAGATTAATTCTATGTATTATCACTAACATTCAACTATGCTGCCATTATAATCAAAAGTCATTAATTTCCACACCCTATCATACCATCTAAGTACATAACAGTTCTTATTAGTTTAGTTATAGTGACCATTATTATTTGTTAAAATTAATGTTTTTTAAATTTTAAAATATTTTAAATTTAAAAAATAAAATAAAAAGTATCACCTTAATTTTAGTAACACTTTTAAGTAGTATCAAAATTGTATAACCACTGTAGTTACTATAATGATAGACTCCATCTAATGATACATGTAAATCTAATGGTCGCTTCTTTCAATGTGTATAGCTTGATTCCCTGAAGCCAAAGGAGAGCTTGGTGATAAGACAAAGATTTGGACTGGATGGTAAGGGAGATAGAACATTGGGGGAAATAGCTGGGAACTTGAACATTTCTAGGGAAATGGTAAGAAAGCATGAAGTCAAGGCTCTCATGAAGCTCAAGCACCCAGCTCGATTGGATTATCTTCGTCGTTATGTTGTATAAAATCCATTAATAATGTATTATTATTATTATTATTACTATTATTACTATGTATATGCCTCTCGCTTCCCTTACACAAATTAAATATTTGTCATGTCTCATTAGCCATACAGTAGTTTGATGTGTTAATCAATTTGTGTCACTGGTCCACACAAAATCATAATTAATCGTATATTCGTCATGTAATTTGTATACCATAGACTTTGAAATTGCATATAAGGTACATAATAATGACAGATACATGTTACATGTAATGTGTCTCGATTATGATTTTTTATTTTTATTTTTAATTACACAACTCTTACACACTATTTGGGGAGGGGGAACGGATTGATTCTATTGATGAACGGACCTGGGTGTGTGGTTTACTCACAGTCTCACAGGCAATTGAATTGTCATTGTGCTATGGCTTTGATAACCTTTTTGATGAGATTATAATTAGTAATATTCCAAGTTATAATACAATATATGCAATGGATTCTTCTCCCAATAAATATTGGAAACCAATTTTTAATATTTATAATTTAAAATTTAAAGTCTATAATTTAAGGTTGAGGCTTTAAACTTTAAAATAAAAATTAATTAGCTGATATAATATTGGCTTTCTTTTTTTTTTTTG
>NC_029779.3:8316294-8336354 GCF_000817695.3 Arachis duranensis | reverse complement strand
TAAGTCTATAATTTTTTTTTTTGTTGGAGTAGTGTTTTGTCCGTTTCAGTATTTTAAATACTTTTTATTGGCCTCAACCAAAAGAGATACGCTTTTTGGGCGGGGCAAAAGAGTCCGGGTGGGTCTCCTGGGCGGGTTGTGTCCTTTTTTCTTGTTGGGCTTAGCCCATGACACCAAAAAAAGCAAAGTTTTTAACTAACTTGAATTGGATTAATGATTAGTTTATTAGTTTGTTTAAATAACTGTGACAGCAGTGTTGTGCATGCATTAATTCAACGAATTAATTTGAGAAAAATTTTAAACGATCTTGACAATTACTTCGAAAAACAACAAGTTCTTAATAGAAAAAAACTCTTTTGGCTCCTGATTTTTACTTTTATAGGACTGATTAATTCGTATGCAAAAAAAAAAGTTAATGTTTTATTTTTTTGTACAGAACTAATTAGTTCCGTAAAAATAAATATCAAGAGTTGAAAAAGATTTTTTTTTATTAAAAATCTCATAATCCCTTTAAAGTAATTGTCAGGTTAAGTTGGGTGTTCACTAAATTTTGATCTGCTGTGTTAGAGGATAATGTGAAAAAAAAAAAAGCGAAGCTCTTTGATAAAAACAAAAAAAAAAGTACTCCTGGCTTTGTAATAAGACTTTGTGAAATGTGGTTCTACCAAAAAAAATCTTCATATCTACATATTATTCTCATCTCGGTGGAATAGATACTGTTGTCTAATCTCGTTATCTTTACCCTTTCATTTTCTTATTAGTTTGTTAAAACTAATTAATGATTGTGATAGATACCATCCACCGAGTGAGTATTGCTGTCTTTAATCTTGTTAGGTGAGAAAATAAACTACTTAGGCAAATGTCGCAGTAGGAATTGAATATTCAAATGGGATTGGGTCTACAGGTACTAAAGATAACAGTGACCGTAGTAAAAACTAACTATTTATATATGAAAATGTCTTTATATAAAATAAAATAATAATTTAATCAAATAATAATAATATTTGTTGGTTATATAATATTTTCTTAATTTTTATATAAACATAGAATTCTATATATATTACTCAAATCTCCTACCACTAGCACATTACTTTTATTAGTTGACATATGGTTAATAGAATGAGTATTTCTCAAATAGGAGTCTTTACAATTCAAATTGTGACCTTACAAGTTAAATAAAATATTTTTGTTAATTAAGCCATCAACTCCTATATAGGGATATGCTTAAATACATTAGCGTGGAGACTTTTTAACATTCTTACCAATTATGTATATAAATTAAAAGTAGTAGAGAATATGTGGAGAAGGCAAGTATAGTGGGAATTGAATAATATTGTTTAATATTTATTTTAGGCATCAAGAATTGATATCTCATTGGGAGATGAAGTATTAGAGCATATACCCGAAGGTGGCATGCATCTATCTCCTACTTTATTTAATTTTAGTCCAAGGTTGGATCTGATGCATCATGGTGTGATCAAAGTACCAACCCAAATTTAAAATGATATACAGGTCACTTGAACATTTTATCTTGTCTCCATATCACTTGACGTCAATTTGGATTTGACTAACAACTATAAATTAAAGTATTGCATTTTTTTTCTTCCTTTGGCCAACAAGAGTTAAAAGCTGACCAAATTTCTAACAAATATTTAAGACTTGCCTATGAACTTATGAGTGTAACCGCATAAGAAAAAACGTTTTTCGTTCTCTTCCACATCATTTCTACCGTGAATTTAGTTAGTTATTATCATATAAGCACAGTGATGAATTTTGTGACATCTTTTAATGAAAATATTAATTAATCATATTAATTTGTAGTAGTGTATGGTTAAAGTGTATATAAGACTTTGTTTGATTTGACTGTAATATAATGTTGATGTATGTAGTAGTAGTTTAAGGATCAGAACAGCAATAGTGGTAGGTAAACAATGATCATTTTGAATAATATAAACAATTATCAATCAAATAAAGATATATTATATTTTAATTTAATATTATTAATTAAATTTAAGATTAATTTACTCTTTTAACTCTATTAATTCACATTATTTACATATTATTTAAAAATATTATTGGTTACCTATACTTCTCCTAACAATAATTAATAAAGTTATGAATTCCGTTAGGAAGCCAATGAAATATTTATACAATATGTATAATAAGCTATTTATTTTATCTAATACGAGTTAAAAAATAAATATTCAGACTAATTTCTCAAACAAAATATACTCATACTATTTAGAATAACTATTCGGATACTAAGAATAATAAACACCTGATATCTTACTGAATCGAACATTCCTATATCCCTATTATATACATTGTATAAATACTGCATTGATTCCCTATACTTTCTCTAAAATTATTAGCAGGTTGATGAAGAGACTTATTAGGAGTTGAAAATTGAAAGGTCTTTTTGATTGGAGTGTTACGTCGAAACTTGTTCTTGCACTACACATATATATATGGTGGAAAAGACTAATTGATCAAGAAAATGGAATTAATTAACATGACCCATCGAAGTGAGTGACATTAGGTAAATGTTTATAACGGAAGAATTTCGAAAGTTTTTTGAATATCGATATTCTAGTATTTTTAATGGTTAATCTCAATTATAAAAAATATATAATATATATTAATTAAAATTAATAATTAAAATAATTAAAACACTAATATTTTAAAAATATTTAAAAAAAATTTTATACTTTATAGCAATACAGATTTTTTTCGTGGTTTGTGGGTATAAAATGTTAAAAAAACGAAAATAAAAATGACGTAAGTAAAAAGTTTCTTGTCCCCCACTTTAGCGGGAATACAAGGAAAAGGTGGATGCCAGTGTTCATATTCATTTTAGAGCATTTTTGTTTGTATTGTAAAATCATTTTTATCTGAGTTGTTGCAAATAGAATTATAAATAATTTTATATATAGTTCTTTCGTTTTATATAAGTTTTTTGTTTTTTATGTTTAACGCGTGAGCAACATACAAACTTATATGTATTTTCTGTTAAATTTCTATTTTATTTAAAATAAATAAAATATATTCGATCCAATTTTAGGTGTTTTAAGAACAAAATATAAGATGTTAGATAGAGTAAAAGGAATAGACTTATATTTAACAATTTGATACTTGATACATTTTATGATATTTTTTATTACTTCATCACAATGAGTTACATGACTCACATCATGTATTGCACGATACTTGCATCCTCAAGTAGTTATACACTCGTTTTTTGAATTGTATAACATATATTTAATTTCATTTGCATATACTCTTCCTTTTAAAAATATTTACATGCGTATCTAATTAAATATTATCACATTAATAAAAATAATTATTTTTTTAATTTTTATATGAATAATTATTTAAAAGAATATGGATAATAACAAAATGATTATGTAAAATATTTTAGATTTTGTTAGGTAGATAATAGCTTTTATGAACAATGGATTCTAAAATTAGTTCGATAAAGTAAAAAATACACTACACCTCAAATTACCCACCTAAATCTTAATATTAAGATAATTATCTGCACACCTACTGAATTGAACATCTAATATATTTATTGTTCATATTGTTTAATATTTTCATTGTCTACCTATATTTTTTTTAAATATTTTACTATGGTGGTGCGCAAAATTAAACTATATATAATTATATATCAGGACTATGTAACACCCTCACTATCAGAATGTCACGCTTCCGGCTGCGCTACTCTGATAACAATAAGTATTACGACGACTTCATATACTTTATAATAAAATAGGAGCCTTTGGCTCGACACCGTATCGCTGATTTCTTTGAAAATCGAAAATAAAAACCTTATCTTAAAAAAACAAACAGGCATAGATTTATACACAAGACTTCTTACATAATAGCTTACAATGTAATATACATATAAAACATACAACTCCTATCCATCTTACAAAATTGTAATAACAAAGACGAGGGAAGAAAAATTATCTAATTAATACAATATCATATAAAATCTAAAACGCAGCTCTTCATAACGCTCCTTCATCTGATTCTTGAAAAGGTAAAGTTGTAGGGGGTGAGAACCTAACCACACAGTCTCACCACGGAGTTTCATAATTGTCATAAGAAGATATTTAATAAAAAAAAACTATTTTCAAACTCAGTGATTATTGTTGTCTTATGAATCTTTTAAAAACCAATAGCTAATCATTCAAAATCTTTTCAAAGAAACAATATTTAATCTTTCAGAAATCCAAAACCTTTCTTTTCTTATAAGAAAATCTTAATCAATTTCCTAGACGGTATGAATAACCAACCTGTTCCAAGCATAGGTTCATTAAGTCTATGTTGAACCAGCTTGATTTTTCATACTTTACTAATGCCTCATTCAGAAATTATTCAAATCAGAAACCAATCACTGTCTTTAGCCTATCACATAATCAATCAACACAATCATCATTTCATCACCAATACTCAATCTCAAAGTACCACATTAGGAACAAACACAGGCAAAACTGACAAGGAAAATACATGTATAGATAGCAGTTAAAGCAAATAGCTCAGATAGCAGTTAATAACAGTTAAGCAATTAGGCAAACTAAAACAAATTCAAGCCCAAGCAAAGCATACAAATGCATATGGTGCATGCCTGTCCTATGACTAATGAGATCATTTGTCGATTATAGAGCCAATTCGACAAGTCCGGTTTGCTAAACCCTTGAACTGTCCCCCGACATATATATATATCAAATCGCTCAATGGGGGTACCATTCCCGGGAATTTATAAGTGCCCGGTCACCCTTACGTCGTAGGGTCAACAGAGTATCGAGTCTCAACTTGGAGCAAGTGGTGGCAAGCCACTGCGTCTACCCAGAAAAATTTGTGTCTCAGATAATTCAAATTCATAAGCCATACGAATAATTCATTCAACATTCATCAATATCTAAGTCATTCTCAATATCATCATCATTCGTCAATCCATATCTCATTTCCAAATTCATTCAAGAATCATATTTCAAAGTCAATCCTCATCATCTTTCTTTCCATTCCGTTCATCAACAGTCCCAATTCAAAACATAATTCTTTCTTTTCTAAATAAATCAATCTTAAAACATATAATATTTAAAACCAAATCTTTTCAAATAATTACTTCAAACGAAACTTCTAATTTTATAAAATTTCGACAGCATCTCCTCTAAAACTCAGATTCTGCCACCCTTTTCGGGTCCCATCCAAACATTCCTCAAACCCTTTCTCAATTATTTCCAAATCTCAATCATTTTTCAAAAACAGTTCTAACATCAAGTTATTTTCAAATCCAACCATTTCCAATAATAAATCTTTTTTCAAAATTAAACCAACTCAAATATTAAATCATTTATAAAATCAAACTAATTTTAAAATTAAACCGCTTCCAAAATTAATTCATTTTCATATCTCAAATCATTTCTAAATCAAATTCACTTATATTATCAAATTAACTTCAAAACCAAGGAAAACCACTTTTCATAATAATCAACTAAATAACTTTTCAAACTAATTTCTTTTCAAGAATCACACACCACTCAAGCAATCAAGCAATTAAGTAATCAGTCATTCAGTCCAGCAAACAACCATATTCATAGGACAGTCATAATCACAGATATATGTTTCTCACATTAATATCTCTTTATAACAACTCTATAAGATAAAACAAATTTTAAGAAAACTCCTACCTCAATAAGTCGAAACTATAAACCAAACATGTCACCATAACTTTTTTGCCTCTCGGCCTGACATTGGTAACAGCCGCAACCACAGCTCCATAGTATCCGCACCCACAGCAGTAACTTAAATTCACCAACTTACAGCAACCAGATCTCAATCCTAAAGCATTAACGTCGCAGAATCTTAACAACATATAATAGAACAGTGACTGACAGAGTTCGAAATTGAAATAAGGAATAGCTTACCGTACTAAAGAAGAGCGACTAAATCGAACAGGCGCAATGACAACAATACTCGCTACAGCAACGGCTCAGAGCAAAGGTGGCAGCAGTGGAATGGTAGCTCCGACGGCGGCGTACGACAGAGCAACTCGCGATAAACAATCCCTGGCACAAACAACCTCAGCAACAACTCTTATAGTAACCAGGATTTTGACCGACAATAAGGGAAAACCAGAATAAGGCTACAGCTTACCAAGAAGATGGCGGCTCCAGCGGCAGTTTCTAGCAACAGGGCTATGGCGGCAGCGGGCAGCTCAGCAGCAATAGAGGCAGAACACAACAGCGATAACGACAAACCTAACAATAGCGATGATACGGCTTCCATCCCTTCCATCGTGTTCTGGTCATCTCCCAGCGATGGTGTGCATGGCAGCGTTGATAGATCCGATGGCAGTCCTCCATTCGCGATTCCATAGTGGCGACAGATCAGACGAGTTCGGCGCCGAAGATCTCCCTCTCACGCGTTGTCTCTCTTCTCGGTGACAGAACGGCTCCCTCGTGCTTGCTTTCTCTCATTCCTCGATGGTGGTTCGTGGATAGATCGGCGGCAAGCTAGACGCGGCAAGATGGCGACGCGGCGGGACACGGGCGGGGTGCTCCAGGCTGGCAGTGGCAGCTCGCGAGGACGACTACAACGAGGTGGCGGTGGTGGGACCCAGTGGCACCGGTGCAACCTTTCTCTTCTCTTTTTCTCCCTCGATTTTCTCTTCTATCCGCTATCCCTTTTCCTTTTTTTTCTTTGCTACTGCTGTGTATTGGGTTAATAACAAAGAAATGGATTAGGAAGAAAGGAAAGGGCAAATGGCAGCTAGTTTAGGCAAATTAGGGTTAGGGTTGTGTTTTGGGGATTTAGGGTTTCGGTAGAGTATTAATTAAAAACTAAACTTAATCTAATAATAATATCTATAAAAATACTATTTAATTATCAATTTAAAATTTATTTTTAAATAAATACTCCAATTCAATAATTAGAGATAATAAAAATTAATTTTCTTTATAATCATGAAATAAAGTCAAAAACCTAATTATTCAACTTAAAGCATATAAAATTCTTATTATTTTTCAATTACTAAAGTTTTAAATCATAAATAAAAAATTGCTTAACTTATATATAAAATCTCTTAAAATATAATCTTAATTAAATATAATAAATCATAAACAAATTTATTATTTAATTTTGTAAAAATTCGGGGTCTTACAGGCTACTACACATCCATATAATCATGTAACTAAGTTGGCCCAAGTCCAAATAGAATCAGGCGCATTAAATGACGAGTGAAAACACGCGCCAGAGACCAACGAAACCCCTCCTTTTTTATTCGCGCTGCATTATGAAAAAATGTTACATCTTCTTCAACACGAAACCAATACATGAAACGACTCATTCTCTTCGAATCTCTCTCAACGCTCAAACTTTAATCACGTTCTCTGCAGAAACCACTACTGGAAAGGAATCGGGAGAAGATTTCACAAACAACAACAAAAAATGAACAAAAATTGCAACAGAGACTACCAAAGATATGAGAAAACTACTGTTCATTTGAAATCTTGCAATGTCGTGCTTCTCCTAGTTGTATTTTAGGTTTACTAGATTGATTTGCTTTGTTAAGTAGATCGAACTATTGTAAATGCATTTTTACATTATAACTAGGCCTTGGAATGGCTTTAAGATTTGTTCAGTTCGGTGGCTTTTGTAATTTTGATTCACCAAGTGAATATTTTCGGTTCGGTGGGTTCCTTTTGTGATAGCATGTGGCAAATCATTTCCTAGCTGTTTCATTATTTATAATATTTGATTCTGTGCATGAATGAGTTTCTTTAAGGCTGTTCTATATAATGCTAGTAAGAATATTCACTTTGGATCCCTTTGAGAAGCAAAAATTGTATTGTCAAAATGTATCACTCTTGAATAACTTTGTCTTTCTCCCTTTCTACAATTTTTTTAAGCATGAGTTACACTTGTCAGCAATTTTAGCAGAAAAATTGATAATATCTCGAGACTTGATGTAATTGAGTTTTGTTTAGGACAATTGACATTAAAGACAACTCTTTCACTTTGATAAGCCATACTACTCTAAAATTGTCTCATTATATTGGATAGATTTCAGCACGAATGGTAGTTAACCTTGATACTTAAAGAAAGATATCAAGTTTCAGTAAGAGTTTTTAAAGAAGTCAATTTGCAAATGTCATTTTGAAAGAACACATAATTCATGAAATTTGAAAAACTTTTCTTTTGGAAGATGTTGATTTGATTAAGATATACATGCTTGTTCTTATTGGTGTGGATAGTTTAACTAGAGCTTTGAAATTGGTTGTTACTATCTTCAGTACTTCTTTTGCATGGAGGAATATTATTCTTGTTGATTGAAAGTTGATCACCATTTATTAACCACATGAACGTTGTTCGGTTCGGTAGTCTTTGTGATTTTGGTTGACAAAATGAATGTTGTTCGGTTCGGTGGCCTGTGGCATTTTAATTGGCTTGATTAAGATATACATGCTTGTGCTTGTTGATGTATTGAGTGAAGTATTGACCAAAATTTTTCATTACAGCAAAACAAAACAAGACAATGGCAACAATGAAGGAGAAGCCGCACTATAATGTAAGTAGATTAAATATATTTTTGCGCTTTCATTTGAATAATATCTATTTTGTATTATAAATATATACTCACATTCTGTTTCAAAATTTGCAGAAAACTCATTATTGCAGATGCCAAACAAAGGCAATAACAACAGTGTACAGGGATATGAGTCAAGAAAAGAAAGATATAGTGGAAGAAATGGGATTTGGTGCCTTGGCAAATGTCTCAGAAATGAATATATCTAATACCCTGTTGAAAGAATTGCTTGATCACTTTGATGAAGAGAAAGGATGCTTGAAAACTCTCCAGGAAAAAATATACATAACTCCTCGGAAAGTAGCAGTTGCCTTGGGCATAACCAACGGAGGTAATACACTTTACACTTACTGTTTATTTTCGGTTCATTGGTGTCTAGAAAATTAAACTGAGCCTTTTTAATGATTTTTGCTATTAAAATATTGTAGGGAATCATTTCCCTGATAAGGTTGATTACAACAACCTGAATCTAAAAGACAAAGAAATATTTGATAGCGTCAAAAATATTTTCTTGGCGACTTTGACAAGGAATGTGCTGGATATGAGTGTAGAAGGGGAGGAAAATTGGAAAAAAATTCAAGAGGACTTTTGTTATCTTCATACAAAATTGCTTCTTGCTCCCCACAAAGGTAAGTGTGGCCTCCCCAATCCATAAGCCACTGATCTTTCATGTGGACAACATTCGGAAATGGGATTGGACAAAACATGTGCTCAACTTCTTGATGAAAGGAGCTGAAAATAAGATAAAGGGGAGGAAACAGTCTGTTGATGGCTGTGTTTTTGTATTGATGTTGATATACTTCTACGAAACTAAGTTCCCCCACCCGTTCGCACCTGATGCTCCCTCAGCACCGTGGGTGGCCTATTGGACAAAGCAAATGATGCTTGAATGGATTTATGCCGAAGCAACAGAACCATTGGTAAATACTCTACTAAAATTTTCCCTAAAATTTGGTTTTAAATGCTTTTAAAATACTCTACTAATTAAATAAACTTCTGTTTTAGGTTATAATTAATTTATTTGTCCTACTTGCAATTGTTAGTTTGTTCATTTGAATGTTTATGCATTAGGAAACATTTTTCTTGATGATTAAATATTTGTTATGTACTATTCACCATATGAATATTTTTTGGTTTGGTGGGATTGCTTCATTTGGTTCACCGGATTGTTAATGTTTTTTCATTTGAATCCTTGTTTATTCAGAAATATTTTTTTTGATGATTAAATAATTGAGTCATTGTTTCTATTTTAGGAACTTCTGTACAGAAAGGAAACAAAGAAATAAAAAACAAAAACAAGTAAGTTGGACAAGAAAGACAAAGGAAAGAAAATAAAAAAGAAAATTGTCGAGCTGGATTCTTCTTCGGAAGAGGAAAGATTTTCCGAATCTGAATCCGAAAACTAGTAAATTTAATTTTCATATTGATTTTATTTAACTTGTATTTGGTTAAATTTATTTTTATGCGCTTGTTCTTATGTATTGCAGAGAAGAAGAAATCGAAAAAACCGGAACAAAGAAAAAAAAAACAACCACCGAATGTGGTTAAAAAACAAACAAAAAAAGCCTGTGCCGATAGATTCAGAGAGCACAAGTGAATCTGAAACCCAGTAAGATTGGGTAATTTCTGTGAGACATTTTGTTGATTGCATATGTATCACGTTTTGTTCAGCAAATGAATTAATTTTGGTTCGGTGAGCTTCTAATTTTCGTTTTACCGCTTTAATTTAGTTCGGTTTGGTGGTGTCTGTCAGTTTGGTTGACTTAATTGTTAGTGTCTTGTTCTTGCTTATATTTTTTTCCCAGTATATATTCGATGTATTTTTATGTCTTCCAAAGAAAATGAAATCAAGAAAACACCCGTAATAAAAAGAAAACAACCGCAAAGGGTGACAAAAAACACAAGTCCAATCTGACAAGGAGTAAGTTTCTTGAATCATATTTTCTTTTATTGATACTTACATTTTAGGTTCCTTGATACTTATTTTATGAACTTTCAGAACTGAACAAGCAAAAGACAACGCTGCGGATAGAAGAAAACAAGCATTGGAGACGATAAGAGAAAAGAGATCAAAGAAAAGAAATGATGGAGCTCAGTCAGCAAACATTGCTTCGGATCAGTTTGACTCTCCAAAAGCATAAAATGAATTCTCTCAGACGTAAGATTCAATTTATTATTCCCGAGTTCTTTTTCTTTCTTTGCTTACTTTTGCTACAACCTTTTCTAATTCCTCTAGATTCAATTACTAATATTTATTTATCTTGCTTAGAGTGCCAACTGTAAATCTGGATAGCCAGCAACTCTTACAGACTCAAGAAAGCTCTACACCTTCTGTAAATGCCACAAGTAATACCAGGTAAATTAGTTCACCGCATATTGTACTTTTGGTTCAGTGGTTGCCCAAAAATGAATTTAATGTATTTCTAGACCTCTGCTTTTAATCTTGGTTTCTAATTTTAATTTGTTATCTTTTTTTTAGGAAAAATACCTCAGAAAGCCCGATAAAATATTTTAGAAAAAAGAAAATCTACCCAAGAAAGAGTTTTGAAATTCTACCATTGTAAGTTAAAAATATTTATGTTACTCTTTAGATTTAGGTAATAATTTTTGTTTAATTAATCATAAGAAAAATGTGTTTAAATGTCACTAGAGTTATACCTGATTCTGAGCTACAAATCGTTAAGTTTCGACAAGAAACTCATTCTCAACCTTTGGAAATGTGAGTTTTTCAATGTGCAAATTCCTATTTTTCAAAACAAATTCTAATTATTCAACATTAACTTTATCCTTGTTTACATTCCTTAGACCTCCTCTTATATTGTCTCTTCCAAGTTCTGTTTAGGAAGAGTTGATTAGAGATAACTTCATCTATGTCCCTCCTGTTGATGTGTAAGTTTTACTGCTTATATAAATACTGATAATATTTACTGCTTATGCATGGTTTAATTATGGTTCAGTTAAAACCAGAAATAAATTCAATGTGTTCTTGTTTTTGGACTTCTCTTTTGTTTCTTACAGCTGCCCTCCAGAACCGAAAAGCAGGGTGTTACGGTGTCTCTTACGAGTTCTGTAATTGAAGACTTAATCAAAGATGACTATGTATATAAAGTTTTTGATGAAGAGTAAGTTTCACATAAAAATTCTTTTTATTAATTTTAATGGCATAGGATAATAATTCTGGGTCGTTATTGAACTGTTTTCTGTTTAATGCAACAGCCCTACCAAACAACAACAGCAACAATCCCAAGAACCTCCGCTGGCACGGCAATCAGAAAAAAAAGCACATGTTAATGTGTAAGCATAAAATTCTTCAATATTATTTTTGTTTAATATCATTTCGGTTCACTATAAGTTTGGATTTAGGTTCACTATTAGTTTGGATTTCGGTTCACTATAATGATTAATATCATTTTTGTTAAACATCATTGTTAAATATGATAATAGTTTGGGATAATTATTGAAATGTTTACCGTTTAATGTAGCAGACCTCTAAAATAGCAACAACAGCCTTGTAAAGAACTAACAACGCAACAATATGAATAAGAAGCACCTGTTGATGTGTAAATTTTATTGCTTATATAAATACTGATAATGTTTACTGCTTATACATGGTTTAATTATGGTTCAGTTGAAACAAAAAATGAATTCAATGTGTTCTTGTCTTTGGACTCTCTTCTGTTTCTTACAGCTACCCTCCAGAACCCGAAAAGCAGGGTTTTACGGTGTCTCTTACGAGTTCAATAATTGAAGAGTTAATCAAAGATGACTATGTCTATGAAGTTTCTGATGAAGAGTAAGTTTCACATAACAATTCTTGTTATTAATTTTAATGGTATAGGATAATAATTATAGGTTGTTATTGAACTGTGCAACAGCCCTACCGAAGAACAACAACAACAATCCCAAGAACCTCTGGTGACACGGCAATCAGAACAAGAAGCTCCTGTTAATGTGTAAGCATAAAATTCTTGTTATCATTTCAGTTCACTATAGGTTTGGATTTAGGTTCACTATTAGTTTGGATTTCGGTTCACTATAATGATTAATATCATTTTTGTTTAATATCATTGTTAAAAATCTATCATCTTGTAGTGCTGCTCAACCTAGGCAAAGGAAAGATGAAAAGCCTTCCTTTAGCCTTGGGATAAGTCCACCAGCATCTCAACCAACTCAGTCCTCTCAATCGAGTATTTCATAGCTTGAAATCCTGGAAGAGGTGGTGGTAGATACTGGAATGACAGCAGCATTAAAGTTTGCTGAAGCAACAACTTCAGAGCCAACCTTACTAGCTACTGAAGTTTTCAAAACCCCGGAGAAAAAGATAAAAATCACGAACGAGTTGATTGAAAAGTGTTATCATTGGATGACACATGTGAAACAGACAAGAGATGGCAGCAATGAATATGATGCAATATTCGTCTTAAAACATGAGGCACCTTATGAGGGGTTAAGGGAATATTTTACGTCTCTAATGCCCAAAGAACACGTGCATGCCACAGTAAATTCTTTGCCAATTGCAATAACGTTAATGATTTTTCTAAACACTCTTATATAGTATATCTCATAAATTTTCATCATGTAGGTGGTTGGTATATACAGCATGATTCTCAACCAATAAAAGTTTGCCGGTATCAGGAACAAATATACATTGTGCCGCTGGATATTGTGGTAAGCTAAATTTCTTATTCACTGTTGATTGCTGTTCGGTTCAGTGGGAATGTTAATATTGATTCACCTGATTGTTATGTGTTTTGTTGAGTTCCTTTGCATGAAGAAAACTTTTCTCTTTATGATTGAGTATTTTTCAAGTATTATTCAGCACATGAATTGTGTTCAGTTCAGTGCATGAATTGTGTTCGGTTCAGTGCAAATGTGATTTAACTGATATTCGTTTTACAAAATTTTATGTTAGGAACACATGGCGAGTCCTCCACTAATAAAAGGACAAACAAGGCCTACCGATTTGATATTGAACAGTATACCTACCACCGCCAGTTTCTAGACAAAAAAAAACTTGCATCGCATCCATTTGTAAGTTGTAATTTCTAAAAATTCTTCGATAATTCTCTTGTTTGCTTTTGTTTCGACTGAAATATTTTATTATTTTCCCAAACTTCAGCTATTTGTGCCAATTTGCAATGGAGTGTATTGGTGGTTGTGGATTGTCGATGTCAACAAAAAGAAATTCTATGTGCTTGACACTGTCAATAAGCTGCCAGAAGATATACCTGAATTAAGAGTGAAATGAACAAATTTGTTGTAAGTTATTTTCTTGTAAATTATTCAAATTATTCAGTACATGAAATGAGTTCGGTTGAGTGTTGTTGATTTATTTTTTTCAATCTTTTCATACCTTTCAGGGATTAATAATTTCTCATATGAGGGTTTATGCTGGGGTGGAACCCTTAATGAAGGATGGACTAGGAGTAGAAGCAGAGTATATCATACTAAATGGTCAACGGATAGAGTAAGAATCTTTCACTTATATAGTGCTATTTTTAATATGTTTTATTTTGTATACTATTAATCGTATTATACTCAATTTTTGCTTAGCTATTATTGTGGAATATACGTCATGAAATGGCTCAAAACAATTGATCCACAAAAGAGATATAAATATAGAGCTTGGATACAAGTTAGTACTTTCTAAATTTATAAACTTTTTTCTTTTCTTATCTCAGTTGGGTTCATTTCTTATGTAACTAATTAGTTCCAATTGAAATGTAGGAAGAGATTGATAGCTTCAGGTACCAATATGGTCCACACATTCTGTTGCATGAAATGCACAAAATCAGAGACCAAGT
This sequence comes from Arachis duranensis, assembly GCF_000817695.3. Taxonomy (NCBI): domain Eukaryota; kingdom Viridiplantae; phylum Streptophyta; class Magnoliopsida; order Fabales; family Fabaceae; genus Arachis; species Arachis duranensis. The sequence goes on along the minus strand of NC_029779.3, from coordinate 8,321,957 downwards.
GATTTGGGAATCTGAAGCAATAAGACTTTTAAAGCTCTCTGTTGCCCTCTCTAGCCCTTATTGTAAATTCACATATGGGGATTTAGATAGTAAATATCATACACTATGATTGACTGGTTGTAATTAACAATATTTTGTTTAACTTGTTTAAAAAGCAAAAAATGCTTACTTCAAATGTATGTATGTCAATATTAATTTAAATGTTAATGTTAATATTTATATTTATATTTGATTCAAGATGGATTACTAATCTGAGATGTTAATTTATATGTCTGTTGAAACTATCTGGCTACTATTTTATTCCAGGTTCTCAGTGATTGCAATCACTGTATTTATCAATACATTACGAACACCAAAAAAACACAATGAACTGAAATTAATACACTGGACGAACCGAAAGTTGCAAACACACACTGAATCCCTAAACCCTGAACCTTAAACCCTAAACTCTAAACCCTAAACCTTGAACCCCTAAACCCTAAACACTAAACCCTAAATCCTAAACACTAAACCCTGAACCATGAACCCTGAACCCATAAACCCTAAATCCCTAAAATCCTAAAACCCTAACCCTTAAAACCCTAAAACCCTAACCCTAAACCCTAAACCCTGAATCATAAACCCCTAAACCCTAAACCCCTAAAACTCTAAGACCCTAGCCCCTAAACACTAAACCATAAACCCAAAACCCTGAACCCTGAACCATGAACCCCTAAACCCTAAACACCTAACCCAAAACCCTGAACCCTGAACCTTGAACCATGAACCTCTGAACCCTGAACCCCGAACCCCAAACCCCTGAACCCTTAACCCTGAACCCCTAAACCCTAAACCCTAAACTTTAAACCCTAAACCCTAAACCCTAAACCCTAAACATTGAACCATGAATACTGAACCCTGAACACTGAACCCTGAACCCTGAACCCATAAACCCTAAACCCTTAAACCCTCAAAATCCATCCAAGAAAGAGTTTTAAAACTCCACCAATGTAAGTTAAAAATATTTATGTTACTCTTTTAGATTTTTTTTAATAATTTTTATTTAATTAATCACACGAAAAATGTAACTAGCAATACACCTGATTCCCGTTTCTCAAAACAAATTCTAATTATTCAACATAGAAATTAATACACTAGACGAATAGAAAAACTGCATATATCAATATAGAATTTTCACAAAAGACTAACAACAGTCAGAAATTAACCCAGCTATAACCATGGTGAACCGAAATTTGCTCATGGGTGAAGAAAAATTTACATTAATAAAAACTAAAACTTGTACAATCCTCTTTTGGATAATTCATATCTGGTGCATTGTAAAGAGTGGAGCTTGACTGAATCGATGATTTGGAGTCTAAAAGGTTCAACTACAAAAGACATAATTAATTGTATATTAGCAAAATGAACAATTGAATTTTTAAATAATCAAAAGCAAGTCAATTTTACCTCGCTTGGAGCTGTCTTTTTCTTTTTTTTATGGCATTCGAGATCTTATTTTCCAGGTTTGATCCAAGTCTGTTCTTGGACTGACCTCTTGTTTTGACACGTGGTGGGCTTTGAAGGTCATTCACATTGCTTAATGTTGCTTCTTCGTGCGTTAACAAACTTTTTCATTTGCTTCTCTCTTGATATTCTTCCATCTTCGCTATGACCTTATCAAATGCTCGGTGCAGAATTTTGGTCAACTCTTCAGACTCGGATGCAAATTCACATATATTGTACGACCGAAGCACCAATTCGTCAAATATCTTACTTCTCGGCTCCAGTAGAGGTTCATCTTGACTCCTCTTGATGTGTGTTTGCCTCCTCTTTATGTTCTTACTCCTGCATTCCAATATGTATTTCTGTGATATGTTATCCACTCGCTCAAAGCTCAGGACGCTTAGGGAATGGCGGCACAATATGCCCCTAGACTCAAATAGCAAGCAATGGCACTTTACATCTCGTGATACTGCATCGTAGGTGATGACAAACTTGTTGAATGTGGAGTTGGAAACATGTTCTATGACTTCATATGTTGTGAAACCTATGGTGGAATGCATTGATCTTGTGATACAGTTCACTTTACCTCTGAGTTGAGCTTGAACTTCCCTGAACTTCTCATGGGTATATAGATGCTGAAACTGTGCCTCTATTGCTGATTTTGTTGCACACAGTATCACAGTATGAAAATCTGTAGCATCGAATTCTCTCTCTACTTGCTAGGTGATTGTCGTATTGCTTCACAAATTGTCTCAAGGAGCTATTCCGTGTGATGAACTTGTTGAAAAATGAATGCATGCTCTCGCTCCTTTGTGTGCTTCTCATCCTGGCCTAGAAGTGGTGATCCAAGTAAACTAGAATCCATATATGCCGATCCTCGTACAGCTCTGCAAAACAAACTGAACACATAAGGTGTGGTGAACCAAAAATAGTACATGCTTTGGGAAAAAAAGATATGAGCATGAAAATATTTCGAATTGAAATTTCAATTACCTGAAAGCCACTTGTTGCCTCTGAGGCCGTACTTTCTGAGGAAATCGATCCAATTTCTGTCAAATGCTTCTTTTGTGTACGAGTTCCAAACAACATGGCTCATCTCTTGTTCAATTTCGTTGTTTCCCTTGTAGCCGTTTAATTTTCATGGGATTTTCTTCATAATATGCCAGATGCACCAGTGATGAATTGTTATTGGCATGCACAACTCAATTGTCCTTTGAATCGATGTGCGTTGATCGGTAAGAATACCTTTTGGTGCCTTCCCTCCTATGCAATGTAGCCAACACTCAAATAGCCATTTGAATGATTGGATGTCCTCATTTTTCATCAACGCATCTGAGAAGTGTCGACTGGCCATGGTGATTCACGCCCACAAAAGAACCTAAAACCAAATTGTACTTGCATCAATAACAAGCAGACCGTGGTGAACTGAAATATATACATGCACTGAACATAAAAGTATATTTGAATGAATCGAATACCTGTTTGTGTTATAGGTGGTGTCAAATGAAACCACGTCTCTGAAATACTCAAATACAGCCCTGCTTTTTGCATCGGCCCAGAATGCATATTTAATGCAGTGATCGCCTTCAAAGTTGAGCTCAAAGAATAAATTTTAGTTCTTCTCTTTCATTCTTACTAGGTACTTCCCAAATTCTTTGGCATTGTCTTCTTCGGAAATATTCCGTACTTTCCTTGTGATATAATTTCTGACGTATTTTTCTATAAAACCTAGTTCACAGTGGCTATCAGCGGCTGCCACAAATGATTGGTAAGTTTTTCTTGGTCTGATTTCGCCTTCCTCGTGGGTTTCGATGGTGCGATGCACGAACATGATAAGCTCCCTGTGTTGTTTGAGCATCTCAGCCTGGTCTGGACAACAAGGATGTAAGTGATTCAAAAAACTTTGGAAATTGTCCAAAGACCAACATCCTTCATTATGTGTACGTAAATTCTAGCCGGACAATTTAACCCAGCTGAAGGGTTTGTCTTCAAAGTTGGAGATATCTCGGGTTTCCACCTCCCCTCTCTGGTGCATACAATTAGTTGATTCTTAATCTTGTCTCCGTCCCGAGTCGTGTTCTTTATTTTTGTAGAAAAACCGGCAAGTTTGGAATAATATTTGTAGAACTTTTCAGCTTCTTCTAGTGTCTTGAAAATCATTCCCACCTTTGCGACAAATTTTTCATCCACAACACAGCTGGTCTGCACGGTGAACCGAAATCTTAAATTCGGTGAACCGAAATCTTAATTATGGTGAAACGACTATATAGTGCTTAGGGAACAAAACTGAATATATTCGTCTAATTTTTTTTAGACTCCTTTCTGCATACCGAACCAAACGCATGGACATGGTAAAACAACTCTATAGTACTTATTGAACTAAACAATTACTCACAGTGAATGAAACCATTATACAAAACCAAATTCGAAACAACTCTGTCTACAATTTACATATTATCAATGCAATTCAATTCAATTCAGATACATATCAGCTCAGTCCATTCAATTCAATTCAAATAAAATTAGCAATTGTATTCCATTAAATTAGATTCAAAATTCAATAATCCAACCTCATCAAATTGATGTGTTTCGGAAGAATTATCCAAATCGCACTCATTCAACCGATTTAAAGTTGATTCATTCATTGTTTCAATTAAGAAGTGCAGATCGACGAAGAAAACGAAGAAGAAAATGAAGAGGAAGAAGAAGAACAACGAAACTAATTATATTGAAGTCAATCTAGATCCATAATGCAGAGAAGAAAAACGCGGATAGAGGAGAACAACGAATTTAATTAGGTTGAAGAAAAAGAAGGAAAAGAAGAACAAGAACAAGAACAAGAACAAGAACGCGAATAGAGAAGAAGAAGAAGAAAGAAAGAAAGAAAACGCGAGAAGAGAACAAGATTTACGTTGAGAAAGGTTAATCACGCAAAAAAAGAATTACGTTATATACGTTATATGAGGTGCGTGTAAAATAAACAAGTGTAAAATGCGTGTAGTGAAAAGTACTTGAATAACATTCATGTAATTTTTACATGGATATAGAGCTTTTTCGATTATATATATATATATATCGGTCATATCTTCTTTTGAAGGAACTACACATACCTGCAAACTAATTGACGATTTGTGAAATATAGATCTACCAATACATAACCCGTGAAAGCGATCGACATATTATATTTAGATGGATACTATTATGAAGATTCTATAATTATCTTTATATGAAGATATATTTATTTTAAAGTGTGAATAAATAAATAAAATATACTTTTATCATAAGAATCTTTATAAAATAATGTTTTTAGCATCTTCATTTGAATAAATGCCTTATATTTATTCGCCACTTTAATATATTCACTCCTTCCATTGTATTTTTTTATATATAATTAATAATATAAAATTTAGGAGTAGTTAACATATGTATATTGGCCTTCTAAAGATTTACGTTACTAGATTGGTCCTTCAATGATTTAATTCTAAAGATTACTCTTATTGAATATTATATATAGAAAAAGTATAAAGAGATAGTATTTTTATTAAAATTTGGTTAGTATTTAATCAGCAAAAGAAAAGTGAGTAATTTTAAATTATTGGATAAAATTTTACACTATTAAAAACATCAATAATAATTAATTAATAGTTACAGATCACAAAATTTGCTGGCCCCTAGCACTCCTCAAATATATATTAAGTTTCTTTTATCCCTAAAAAGTTATTTGTTTTTTAAATTGGTTTTCGAAAATTTTTTTAAACAAATTCGTCTTTCAAATATTTTAAATTATTTATATTAGTCCATCTGTCACTTTTATTACTGATTCTACTAAAATTTATTGATGTAACATGTTAAGTAATACTACACTGATTCGAACACACATCTGACAGTCTTAATTATTGTTAATACAATAAGTTTATAAAATTCGATCAAATCAGTTCCAAATTGATAAGGACTTTGAGGCATAAAGTTTCTTAATTTGAAATTGATTTAATTTAATTTCATAAACTTATCATATTAGCAGTTAATTAAAACTGTTTATGTCACTTAGCATGCTATTTCAATAAATTTTGAGACCATTAATAACAAAAATAATAAAAAAACTAGTATAATTAATTTAAAATTTTTAAAGGACAATTTTTTTTTTCAGAACCAATTTAAAAAAGAGTGATAGTTTAGGGATG
>NC_029779.3:8303178-8316237 GCF_000817695.3 Arachis duranensis | reverse complement strand
AGCAAAAAATAATCAGAACTTGCCTTATTTAGCATTCATTAATTGTTGTGACAATTAATAAATACTAAATAAGACAATAATTAATAAATGCTAAATAAAATAAATTTATGCTGTTTTTTTTTGTCTCCCTAACATATAATTATTGACCTAATCATATGTTTAATTAATTACCGAGTTACGTGAGATATATATGGTTAAGGTTCTACATTTGAGCTCAAATAGAATTGTAGTTAATTAAATGTGTGCACTTCATTAGTTGACTTCATTACAGTTGACTATACCTTTTACTTCAAATTGGTAAGACAGGATTAATTAGGTTGGAAATCACTTAGGAAAAGAAGCAATTTTGACTATATATTCACTAGTCCGTTGACTCATAAATAAACCTAGTATATATAGTGGTTGGGAATGGATAAATTTAAAAAATAATAAAAATCAACTACTAATAATTAGCCAACACAAATTTTAAATTTTAGATGTTTTTTAATTTTTGGATGTTTAAATATTTGTAGATTAATTTTTCTTATTTGTCTATCAAGACGGGAGATTGATACATGCTTTTCCATGAAGATTATAACCGTAACCTAGATATATATGGATTATAATCGTAATCTAGATGCATCAAGAATCTATATAGCTGTGAAATAATAGATTTTACTACTAAATAAGCTATCATTAGAAATAATGTATTTTTTTGTGATTAAACGAGAGAGAAAAAAAAAAAGAAACAACATATAACTCAAAGAGCTAACAAATTTTGCTGAAAAATATTTCCAATATTAAATTTTGGAGATAGTAATTTTACATAATCGTAGCATTCTAAAGAATCTGATTTTGCTAGACTATTTAGTATTTACAATTTCGTTATTTTTTTACAAGATGAAACTAAAATTTACCTTCCATAAAAAAAGAAGCATATTCAGATTTTGAAGATTAGATCACCATCATCGCTGACATAAGCAGAAAAACAGTTCTTAACGGCCAAAAAAATATCCAAAAAATCAATCTCACAAATAATCCGAGTTCAGCTTACATTTTCACGAGAAATAATACATCTAAATGGATTTGATTAATATGGATTTAAAAAAGAAAGAAAAAAAAACTCACTTCATTCAGTTTTAACGTTAAATAAAATAAGAAGCCGTAAGAACAATAAACACTCCTAGATACAATAATTTTACATTAAAATGCCAATATGTCATTACATCTTAATACAATCAATACATCTAGATACAATTGTATACTTTTTTTTATTCATATTAACATGCAATTATTCAAAAATGAGAGAGAATATCTCTTATTCTTTTGCTTTCGATTATCTTAGTGATGAATTGGTTTGCATACCTGTAGTAGCATGTAGAACAGAATATATATATTCTATATATGATGCGAATTCGGTGAAGAGCAATGCTAGGGGCCAGCAATTTTTGTGATTAGTAGCCATCAAATAGTCATCAATGATGAGTTAATGGTGTGAGATTGATGTGAGATTTCATCCAATGGTTCACATTTCTCTACTAGTTACATGCTGACCAAAATTCTATAAAGTTGCTAGCCCCTAGACTTTTCTATTCGGTGAATATATATATAGTTTATAGAATGTAAATTATTTAGCATTAGCAACAATGAAACTCAAAATAATGAATATTATTCAATTGGTGGTTCCAAATTATTGAAATTAAAGCAGAATGTCTATATGGAAAAGTTTGAAATCTTTTTAACGTATCGGAATCCCACTAAGCAGGGAACAAAAACAAGGTTTGTTTACTTAGTCATCCCTCTGGGTCCACGAAAGTTGGAAATCAATGTTCATTTATTAACTGTTTTCGAGAAAAATCAAGTAATATATTTAGGTTGTTCATTGTTAATTATTGTGGCCCTTAATCACATTTTCTCTCCATTTTTTACCTTTATGCATATATGTTCCTAGATCTTATAATTTAGCTAAGACAATGAGTATATATATGTGGATCTTCTCAGATATATACAATTGATCATTTATTAATCCTAACATCACTAATTTTGAGTTACAAACTCATGTAATAAAACCCAACAATAATGTATACTATGTTTTTCTCTTTAATGCCGCATTTCTTTTTTTTTTTCTTTGGGCGCACCAAAAGTACAGAGAATTTATATGGAATTTATGCATGTTCTTATTTTTTATGGATATCTCTTATTATTTTTTGTTTATATGAATTTTTTTACAGTTTTTATTATTTCTTTTTTTATGGAGTTTTTTTTTTGTTTTCTTTTGTAATTCTATTAATCCTATTAGAAACATTAAATTAAATAAAAAAACTAACATAAAAGTATATTAGAATCATCAATAATAAAAAAATTATAGTTAAAAAAGCACTAAAGAATAATAAAAGTACTAGAGAATACTAAAAGTATTAGAAAAAAAATATTAAAATTTATTTAAAAAAAGATTATTTAAAACTTTTTTTATTTTATTATTGATTACTAAATTTTCTTTCTCATCTTCAATCTCATAAATAATGTGATAAAATTCGAAGCACATTAAGAGGATTAAAATATGAATTAAAAATAAACTCTTTTTGCAATCTGTGAAAAATCTTCTAAATCAATAGTTATTTTTTTTACCGTCTGTAAATTATATCAAGTGTTAAATGTATTTTCTCTTCGTAATAAGTTGTGAAAAGGAATAGTCTGTATAAATATATTATTTTACCTAGTTAATTAGACCATTTTATTGGAAAATATCAAATTTTAAATTTATATTAAAAATTTTTTTTCCTATTTTGGATAGGCTATATTTTACCTTGTTGTAGCCTTGTAGGTTTTTTCGTTGTACTTATCTTTGTTTAAGAGTAGTAATACATTTTATAATTTTTTTTAGGGTTAAGTACGATTTTGCTTTCTAAGGTAGGCATTGAAAATTTTTTTCGTCCCTAGCCTTTTTTTTGCTACAAAATTATCCCAAAGATTTAACTTAGTTTTAAAATCTTCATTCGGACGAAAATACCCTTCATCCTTCTTCTCTAAATTTAACCAGAAATAGAACAGAAGGTGAAGCTGAACCAAAAATCCACCACCACCACCATCATCTTCATCAAAGCATCGGTAACAACAACAAATGCAACAATGTAATAAACATTAAAAAAAAAGCAACCAAAAGCATAAGCATAAACAATGGAATTAGAAGCAAAACCAAAATCAGAAACACAAACAACCAGAAATCGGAGCAGAATGAAATTGAACTAGAAGCAAAATCAGAACTAGAAGCAGAGCAACTAAAAACAAAAATGAAATTAAAAACATAATCAGCAGAAATCAACAAAATCAACAAACGGCGAGAGCATAATCGGAACTCAATTTAATTAAAAAAATCAACAAATCCAAAAATAAACAAATTCAACAACATAAATAACAGAAACGGCGAGTAGCAGAAATGGCGAGAAGCAGAAACGGCCGAGGAGAAGAAACGGCCGGCAAGGAGCAGCGATGACAACGATTGAACGAGAAGGAGCAGCAAAAATGGCGAGCGGCGCGCGACATCCACCCTCTCGGATTTGCTGTGTCGACGTCGAATAAGGAAGAGAAGCAGCGACGACATCTGGCGGCGAGATCCAACGGCGAGGACCGAACGACAAAGAGCAGCAGCGGCGACGAGGATTCCCCTTCCCTTCCCCACCTTCCCTCCCCCTTTTCTTCCCTGAACCCCCCTCCTCCTTTCCGAAAGCGTGATTCCCTTTAACCTTTTTTTCTTTTTTTTTATATTTTTTTAGTTAGAGGTAGTTTGGTAATAAAAATAAAAATTTTGGTATAAAAGACAATTTTAAAACTAAATTAAATTTTTTGGACTATTTTTAACAAAAAAAAAACCAAAAACAAAAATATTTTCAACCCCTACCTTAACACCAAAATTATATTTAACCTTTTCTTTAAGTCCTTATCTTTGTCATGGAATTCTTTATCTATACTCCTTATATTATTTTTTTCATATATAGTAATGTTTTTCCAAACCTGGTCTTATGGTTTTTTGTCTCTCTCTCTCAGTTTTCCACACATTAAATTAATTAAAATTATATTGCTGTGTGCACTACTCCTTATATATGTTATTTTTCCCACGTCATTTCGCACATTTTTTTTGTGTGCCTTGCCAACATAATTAGCACAAATTGATAAGGTAATGGCAGTCTGTTTGAGATTCCAAATTAAAGTTGAACCGTAACACGTTTTTCATCTCTGTACATCATTGTGTTATTAAAAAAAAAATTAAATCATTGATTAAAAGAATGTTACATACAACCTTTCTTACAAAAGCTCATCAACCGTTGTTTGTGGGCAACTTGTGCTATAGTAGAGGCTATAGCTAAAGAATTTCAAATCTTTTTACATAAAACTTGTTAAAATGAGTGAAAGTCATGGATAAATTAAATCGAAATTTTAAGTAAAGTTAGAAGTGCAAGTTAAACGGATAGAATATAAAATTGTAATAAGATTTAAATTGTAAAATTGTTCGATTTAATAAAAAGTTTTTTAAAATTAACTAATTTATTTAAAATAATAATATTAAAAAAATTAATTATTAAATCAAAATTTTAACTATTATATATATAATAGCACGTACCAGCAAGTAAATATATATAGCAACTTAGCCGTCACCAAAAAATATAGCAACGTAGTTTGTTTTGAGTTGGTCAATTATTAATTTTGGTTCATCCTATATATTTTTTTATTGTCCATTATATTCTTTAGTCGGATAGATTAAAGATGGCTAATTTATTATGAATTTGAGTTTTGTGGTTCACCCTATATATGCTAGCTAATCCTATGCAAGCAATGATATTGCCCCTAATTAGGTTACTTTGCGGCGATTCGTATTCCATCGTTTCATCATTTACTTTATATCATGTTTCTTCCTTTTTAATGAATAATGTTAATCGTATCAAGCTGTTTTCATATAAAAATCTGTGAATTGGGCAAGCTATGGCCATTTAGTTATACTATATTTGAAGTAGTTCATCCCATAATTATACAGAAAACGTGATACGTAATTGACAAAGAGATTTTAAATAAAAAGTTGATTAAACTCAAATATGAGTTATACCATAATTTATTATATATAAATAAATCAGTTAAAATCTTACTAAAAGTAGTTAAAATTAAGAATAAATATTGTTTAAACTTTTAAAATTTGAAATTAAAATCAAAATCATTTTTAATTTTTAATTATTTTTATTTAAAATAGTTCTCAATATTAAACTTATTTTTAAAATTATTCTTTTAACCGTTTTATACTATTTCCGTTTCCATCAACCTTATCAAACCACCCATCATACTCTTCTCACTCTCATACACATTTAGAAGAAAAAAAAAAGCACAGAGAGTGAATGAGAGTTTGATGGCAGAAGAAAAAGAGAGAAAGAGTGGGAATGACACTTTCGGAGTTGAGTGTCGCTATCACTATCAACATATATAGCAAACACAGAGAGAGCTGTTTTGTCGATTTTTAATAAATCAATGATGGTTCGATATCTAATGGTTTGAGAGCGAAACCTACTCCTTTTTATGAGTATTAGTTTTATTTTATATCAAAATCCATGCCTTTAACAGTAACAAAGTAGAAGGAACCAAGCTTTGCAGAAATTCAAAGTGAACAATAAAATTTAAATGTCTTGAATAAAAGAAAAATCAAATTAAATAAAGGAAAAGTGTTTGGAAAAATAAAGGACAAATTGAAAGGTAAAGATTGGAAAGGAAAAAAGTTGTTGAATTTAAAGGAATCCAAATGACATTGTAAAGAAGATAAATTGCATGAAAAGAAAAGTTGTAGGGAATTTAAATGAAAAGTAAAGACGTAGAAGAAACTCTTCAAAAAAAAAGACTCTTGACTGACTCAGAAAGTCGCTGGGATGTGAGTGAGTGTGACTGTTTTCTCTGAAAAGATTTCAACCTTTGTTCCTTCGATCTTTCACGTATTCATAGAAGTCTTCAATCAAATTCAAATATAACTTCTACGTGTGTTAATCCTTGAATAACTGTTCCCGCTCTCCTTGAGTGCCGTCTGTAACTGCCATTAACCATCTTCACTTATTAACTATTTCACTTCTTCTATTACTTCACTCTTTTTTTATGAGTCATAATCGATCAAAATCCTCTACTTCATCGATTGACCATCTTCGATGAATCCTATGTAGTTAATCTTCACTTCTTTTTTTCAACTAACAAATTGCTTTAGAGATTGAAACTTTTGCCTTCGATTCGGTTTTCTGTCTACTATCTTCGACACTAGTAACCTCTTCTTCGATCAGCTGACATCCGTCGAGTCTGCCTCTTCGATTTCCACATTTGCGTCAATCGATTAACAGAGAGTATCTAACGGAGTACCTCATTGGCTCTAATCCAAAGTTAATTCTAACATATATTTGGAGGTTCATCGATTCTAATATTTTGGCACTTGGTAATAATCGAAGTCTAATTTGTCGAATATTGGCTTGTCAAAGAATTCAATAACATCTTTATCGAAAATATTATTCTTGATATAACAAATGTCCCTAAGTATTTATTTTTTCGATTAGAAGGAAAAAAAATATAAATACTTACTATTATTCAATATTTTCGAGAGCGGTACCAGTCATTTCTTCATCTTCTTCCTCAAAACTTTTCTCGATATAGTTAATCCATTTTTAGGAATGGAGTTTCAACTGTTTTACCTCGATCAGTCGAAGTAGAAGGAACACGATGCAACTATCGACCACTTTGGTTATCACCAATTCGATCTCGAAAAGATGGTATTTCTATCAGGGCTTTAACCAAAATAACTACATCGAGCCTATTCCTGTTGATATTCTCTCATTTTTTCCATCACCAAACTCTTGCCAATTCTTGATCCATCCAACCCCAATAGCTCTTCTTTGTCAAAACTGATCTTCAATGGCTTGATCAATTTGAAACTAACCCCCAAATAATTATTTGATCAATTTCATATATCGTACAAATTTTCACAAATATTTTCACGTAGTGCATGACAAAATATTATGAAGCATCATGACATTTTTGAAGAGCCAAGGATAATAATTTTTTTTTATTTATCAAAGAAAAATTATCTTCGATATAAGAAATGCCCCCAAGTATTTGTTTTCGACCTCTTGAGGTAAAGTGGTTGTTTGTCGAACTATTGGATATTCGACATTTTGTTGAATATTTTCAGCTGTATTCATTTTCGATACTTCATCAAATTTTTGTATAACAACATATCACCCAAATCATGGTAATTTCCTTTTTCTTCTCGGATCATTGTGGTCAGAGAGTTGTCATATTTAATGATTCGAAAATATCATAATCAAGAATTTTTTTTTCAAATTTCCAACTTCACAATTTTCAAAGTGAACAGAGAAGCTTTTTCTTAGCCAATAACCGCTTCTCAAGAACTTCTTTTTACAGACATATTTGTACATACCTTTATAGAGTACGCCATTCCTTCCAAAGTGTTCTAATATGCACCTGTAACTTGACAAAGTTGAAATTTGTCGAACATTGGCTTGTCGAAGAATTCAACAATAATTTGTGAAAAATATTATTTTTGAAGATTTTTTTTGCTAGATGGATAAAAGCAAAAAGACTTATCATCATTGAATATTGTTTTCGACAAACTCATATTCAACCATTTCTCTTTCTTTCTTCTTTTCTTCTTTTATTTTTTTAACTTGTCGAACTCTCTCAACCAAATAGGCTAAATCACGAATATGCATATTGAGTAATTTTCGACGCATATACAAACCAAGACCTTTGATGGCTATTTTGACGATCTCACTTTCAGGGATCAACACATAACATCGATTGTGAGCATTTTTAATCGAATTATATAGTCATCTATCGATTTTCCATCATCTCGTTCTATTGCAAGCAAATCTGTCAATGAGACATTCAATTCTGCTCTATAAAATTGAGCATGAAAAGCATTTTTCAATTGTGCCCACGTTAAAATCGAACTGGGTCTCAGATTTGAAAACCAAGTGAAAGCATTTTTTGTTAATGAATAAGGAAAAAAACTTCATTCTCAGATTTTCATTATTTGCCAAATTTCCTAATTCGACCAGATAGCGAGCTATGTGCTCGATAGTTGACTATCCAGCCTCTCCTGCAAATTTTGTAATTATTTTGGGATTTTTTACACCCATTGGCACTTCTGTCATTTGCACTACAGAAGGAAAATCAGAAATAAAATATGGTCGATGCATGAGAGCCACATTGATACCCTTTCTATTGAGGACATCCTCGACAACCCTTGTTACCCGGTAATATTATCCACGCTGTGTGTGAAGTCTATTCAAAACTTCACCAGCATTTTGATCTCGTCGAACGAGATAAAGAATATTTTCTTCCCTTTCAAGATTGTTAAATATATTCTCCTCATTATATCTTATGTTCTCCTGGTCTACTACCAAATCTTGGGGAATAGACTGTCCCTTATCATAATCGATAATTCGGACAATTCTCTCGACTTGTTTAAGCAGTTGATCATATTTTGACTCACTGTCAACTAGGATAGGATTCAAAATAGTAGTCATCTGGTGAGTCAACAGATTGACTAAATCATGATGACTTTCATCAATATATTGTCGAAACTCAACCATCAATCCTGAATTATTCGACGAAGAGCCCACTTGATAATCACTAACGTCAGGATATGAAAAAGAAGGTTGGTTAGAAACCGTACCTGGCACATTTTCATATCTGACTGGAAATGTGTAACTGCTCATAGAAGGCGTACAACCAGGAGAAAAGCCAAATGGGGGCCAACCTGCAGTTATTTGCGGTTGATTCTGCACTGGGGTGATCCTAAGGCGTGGATTTTGCCCACTACCATCAACATTTGCATCAATAACTGTAATATTCTCTCCAGAATTATACTCTGCATGTGGAATCAAATTTGCAGAAGTTTGTGTTGCAGTTATTGGGGCATTATTAATTATTTCTGTATTGCCATTTGAAACTTCGTCAGACATGGTAACGATTCTACCACTTGTTAATCGCATGCACTAAATATCAACACTGCATGTACAATGCAACAGTTGAAAACAACAAATTTTGATGCAATTAAATTTTAAAACTGTCCCATAGGACGTGCCAATTTATTTTGTCAATTTTTAGCAAATCGATAGTGATTCGATATCTAATGGTCTGGGAGCGAAACCTACTTCTCTTTTTTTGCATCAAAATCCATGCCTTTGACAATGACGAAGTAGAAGGAACCAAGTTTTGCAGAAATTCAAAGTGAACAATAAAATTTAAATGTCTTGAATAAAAGAAAAATCAAATTAAATAAAGGAAAAGAGTTTGAAAAATAAAGGACAAATTGAAAGGTAAAGACCGGAAAAGATAAAAGTTGTTGAATTTAAAGGAATCGAAATGACATTGCAAAGAAGATAAATTACATGAAAAGGAAAGTAGCAGGGAATTTAAATGAAAAGTAAAGACATGGAAGGCACTCTTCAAAGAAAAAGACTCTTGACTAACTCAGAAAGTCGCTGGGATGTGAGTGAGTGTGAGTGTTTTCTCTAAAAAGATTCCAACCTTTGTTCCTTCGATCTTTCACGTATTTATAGAAGTTTTCAATCAAATTCAGATATAACTTTCACGTGTGTTAATCCTTGAATAACTGTTCCCGCTCTCCTTGAGTGCCATCTGTAACTGCCACTAACCATCTTCACTTATTAACTTTTTCACTTCTTCGATTGCTTCACTCTTTCTTGATGAGTCATAATCGATCAAAATCCTCTCCTTCATCGATTGACCATCTTCGATGAATCCTATGTAGTTAATCTTCACTTCTTTTTTCAACTAACAAGTTGCTTTAGAGATTGAAACTTTTGCCTTCGATTCGGTTTTCTATCTACCATCTTCGACACCAGTAACCTCTTCTTTGATCAGCTGACCTCCGTTGAGTTTGCCTCTTCGATTTCCACATTTGCGTCAATTGATTAACAGAGAGTACCTAACGGAGTACCTCCAATCCAAAGTTAATTCTAATATATATTTGGAGGTTCATCGATTCTAATATTTTGGCACTTGGCAATGATCGAAGTCTAACTTGTCGAACATTAGCTTGTCAAAGAATTCAATAACATCTTTATCGAAAATATTATTTTTGATATAACAAGACCAAAAGAAACAATGGAGGTTTCAGTAGTGCAGACAATAGATGAAAAACATAACTCATATCTCCTCTTCCTTTCCTTTCCGGCAGGCTTACATTCCCTCTATTCTCAATCTCTCTTTCCAACGACTCAACTAGCGACAGCGGTAGTAAATTTCCTCAACATCACTATCTAACTCTCCTTTTTTCTCTTTTTTTTTCTTCTTCTTCTCTTCCTTCCTTATTGAGCTCATTGTGTCTCTATCTCTTGTCTCTCTATCCTATTTTTTTCTTTCTTTCTTTCAAAAAAGTATAAGTATTGTGTTAGTTGTTATTGAATTTAAAAGATTAGGTTGTAATGAATGATATTGTTCGTAGTGTTATTATTCTTGAATTAAAATGATGTGTTGTTGGTGATAATGGATAAAATGTAGAGTTTTTAAATTTGAATGTTGTGTTATTGTTAAATATTGTGTTCCTAAATTTGAATGTTGGTACTTGATGGGAATAAGAACAGTGGTGATGGATGGATGGGTTGAATTCAGAATAAAGATAAGGATATTTCCGTCCAAAAAATTTTGAGATGATGATTTTAATTCGAAATGCAACGTTGATGATCACTTTGAATAAAGAAAATGTTAAGGACAATTTTGATCTTGATTCCAAATCTTAGGAATCAAAACAATACTTATCCTTTAAAATTATAATTAATTAAATAATATGATAAAATTTAAATTTAATCTTAACTAAACAAAACGACTTAAATTTAAAATAATAACAAATTGATGATTATAAAAAATATCATGTGCATAAAAAACTAATCATCTATATTTGTGCTATAAGCAGTTAGATTGTTAACTTGATTTATGAATAACTGCCTCTGAGTTTTGATTGTTATCCGAGTTTATGAGTAAATCTATTTAAAACTATAGCCACTTATTTTTATTAATAAATATCTTTGTTTGTTTCTTATAAACCAATTTATATGTAGAGTGAACTACTAACTTGATCTCTGTCTATTTTTTCTAATGACAATACGATTTCTCATGAAAAAAAATTCACTTTGGCCCATGTTTTCTATTTCTGTGACACAAGGTGGTGTGCTGGCACGAAATGGTCAGAGAATTAGTTATTCTCTTCCGTGTCCACAAAAACGTAGTTGTTACCCCTATCTTCTTCCTCTCATCCATTCATGACTCACTGATTCATATCCATGAATGAGCACCATGATCCATAAAAAACCAACAACAATAATCACAATTTAAATATGAAAATCATGCCAATAGTTAAACATCATCGGAATCGAAACAGCAAAGCAATGCTTGGAAGCGGCATGTGGCTGAAATGGAACACATCAACAATTTCATCGTCTCTTCCTATTTCATCGGAGCACCTCTTTCTCCACCAGCACTGTACCCATGATCTCATCATACCCACTACCGTCACCTACCACAAATGCCACCAAAGGATGCATTTGACGCATTGCAGCCTCCAAAGCTGCAATCTTTAACTTTTCATCATCAACAACCATACTATGTCTATTACAAACAACACTATTATTGGATCTCAAATTCTCATCTTCATCATCGCTGTTAATTCGGGTTTGGGTTGTGAGCTTCAACTCGTTGTTTTGGGGATCCAAGAGAAAAAAAGAGCCTTCGGGAAGAGATTAGGGCACCGAAACGGTCTGAGAGGAAGTCAGGGAGGGGATTGAATTGGTCATTGTTGTCAGAGGTTATATATGAGGATTTGGGTGTTCTTTGAGTCATGGAGCTCCTGCAAAAACTGGCGGAAATGGCCCAAGTTTGGCGGAGACGACGAAGGAGGTAAAGGAGGTCTCGCCGTTAGGAGGAGGTTGGTTACGAGGAACTGTTCGAGATGGATGGGGTGGTTGAGGGGGAGGTCGGGGAATTCAAGATTAACGCCGAGGTAGATGCAATCAGAGGATCCGAGTCCTACGGCGGCGACCCGGAAATTGGAGATTGGTGGGCGGGCAAAGGTGCGGGTGGAGTCGACATGGGAGATTGGAAATTGGCCTCATTCAATAACGTATGAGAGAAACAGGACAGGGGAAACGACGACGTCTTTGCACCTCTGATCATTTCGAGGTGTACACATATGCAGCGAATATTCACTTTAGTAAGGAGAGGTGCCAGCACACACAATTATTGTGACAGTCTGATAGATTAGTGTTTTTGTTCGGAATTAATGAAAAAATACTCACAGAAATCGTATTGTATCATAAAAATAAAAAACAGGAGTTGAAGTGAATTGTCTTTTTCGTGAGGAATCACATTATCATTCGAAAAAATAAATACGGACCGAATTGACAACCTAATCTAAGTATGTATAGGTCGAATTATAATGGTCGAAACAAATTTAAATTCCAAACATACAATAAGTACATTAAAATCCAATTTAAGATAAATTTTTTCTTAATAAAATACAAAATTAAATAAACAAAAAATGCGTAGCATGAATTTGTTGACACAAGAAGGCGGGCGCAAATTGAGTTTGAATATATGTTGACTTAAGAAAACATCTGAGGGATGGAAAAAGAAAAAAACAAAAGTAAATAAAATATCTTAGGCGACATTTTCAATTAGTCAATAAAAAGAATTCCCATTATTCTATACATTGGCCACAAGTATAGCCGTTTGTTACGCCAATAATCCATATTTGCAAATGAATTTTTGTCCCCTAGTTGGTTGGTTAAGACATGGAGTAGACCAATTGAAAATCAATGTTTGACATGCATTGCATGTACGATGATAGCATCTCTTTTGCTTTTTCCTTATGATACACGGGTATTGGCACAATATTGGATATTAGTACAACTAACTATTTTACAAATAATTTCTTATAAAAATAGATATTTAAATTAAAAAGATTAATTAAAGATTAAAAATTTAAAAGATAAATAACATTTTTTATTGAATATATTTATATAC
>NC_029779.3:8300593-8303163 GCF_000817695.3 Arachis duranensis | reverse complement strand
ATATATGTTAAAAATAAATAAAAATAAACACGACGATACGTGATGATATTTAAGTATGTTTAGTTAAACGTGTTTTAAAAAAAAATTTATTTTTTATTAAAACACAGTTGAATTTAATAAATATACGAATCAAATAAATATTAATAAATATCGTATTCAAAATATATAAATATATAAACACAACAATTCAACAAAATATCCATATTTTACCGCGATTTTTCCAAAGGCAGAAGAAAAATGCATTACTTGGAATTGATAAACAAACTAAAACAAATGAGGGAAGGTAACCGCACTTAACACTACATTATTCTATTTTATTATCAACATAGGCGTGCAATAAATTAAAGAGGATAGAATGATATAATTATAATGTCGGGTGTATCAATCAATGCATATCACAGCTTGCGTAAAAAAAATGGATTTACCTTTATTTTTTACATGAAAAATATAATTTTAATATAATTAAATTATATAAATGTTGATATAAGACAATTTTCTTTGTACTATAAATAGAAATTTACAAGTTATATGTATAAAATATTTCATATTATTGAAAACAAATCATTCCTATGAATTTTTAAAAACAAAATATTACGATATACGTAGTCTGTTTAACTCGAAGGGGATTGAATTTAAAATTTGGTATTGTCTTTTTTTTTTCTGATACTTTCTATATAAAATATAAACAACTAATAAAATTCAATAAAAAAATAGTATTTCAAAAGGAGTTATTATTCAATGTTTAGAAGTAATCCAATGTTTACAATAAGTGTAGTAGTTCTCTTGAAAACGTGATTCACCTGTTTTAGGCACGATGAAAATTAAAATAATTAAACACTTAAATAGTGCAAGATGATTTTGCATGGCTTAGTAAAATAATTTTAAAATTTAATTTTATTTAATTGACAGTATAAAATTAAAGTTTAATTATTCTGTTGGTTCCTGTAATTCTACCAATTTTATAATTAGGTATTTATATTCTTTTTTTCAATTGAGTCTTTATTACACTGTTTTTAATTTTGTAATTAAGTTTTTCTTAGTATAAAAAATAATAGAGTTAACTAAATATTTATATTCTTTTTTTCAATTGAGTCTTTATTACACTATTTTTAATTTTGTAATTAAATTTTTTTTAGTATAAAAAATATTAAAGTTAACTAAATATTTATCTGTAAATTGAAAGTACCTATAATTTAAAATCTACTTAAATCTTTGATTATATGTTTTTGAGAGAAACGTTTTGTTAATTTTAATATTTTTGACATAAAAATAACCTAATTATAATATAAAAAGCAGTGTAAGAATTTAATTAAAAAAATATAAAAATTTAATTATAAATTTATTAATAAAATTATAAAAATCAAAAGAACAATGAAACCTAAAATTAAATATGCTTATTATTACGTATGTTAATTAATAATAATTTTTTCCCCATTAAAACAACCTGCTGTATTTTTTTTCTATTCTTCAATATATATTTTCTTAAGCATGGATCCCAAAATAGGAGAAAAGATTACATGAGTGTGACACTTGATTTCAGTATATAACACATACATCATGATGATGGTAGAGCTAGCAATAATATCTACCACACAACACAACATATATATAGCGAGAAGAATGTGATCATGTGGATATATAAAAGAATGTTATCATATGACATAATTGAGAAATTGCGTAGCATGTCATGATAAAGAAATAGATAGATGAGAGTACTGCATGTTTTATATATACACATAAAAAGATAAGAAACATGGACCAAGGAAAAACCTTAGCAGCACGAAAGACTTAAAAGATTGCATGCATAGGGAATGCGATATACTAGGAAGGAAGTGTTGTATTATTATATGGGTTGGTATAAAGATGGAAGCACTCAAGTCAAGTGAATAATGAGATTATGCGCGCATGAGAAACACTGTGCGCCCACTTTGGTTGATTGTGAGTAAGTAACTACAAGGCAGTGACACAGATACAGCTGGATATTACTATATACAACATATACATACCAACTTAGCCACCATCTAGTGTAATTCCCTCTTCTCTTTTTTTTTAATTTTAATTTAATTATTTTTTTGTTTAATCTCGCAACTAGGTCAAAATCAAGATTCTAAAAATTGAATCGGTAATAAATTCAGCAAGAATTTTATAAGAACAATTATCAACACAAGCAAATCAGAGATAGTTGTCATGTATTATTGTTAGATTAGTCCTAAATTTTTTAAAAATTTAACTGTTAGGATATATTTGATATAAATCAAAATTTTTTTGGACAAAATTAAAATAAAATAAAATTTAAAAATATTTTTAAAATTTTTGATAAACTTTAAAAATAAAAAATATATTTTATCCTTTTTCATAAAATTATATTCTAATATTCTAAATCAATTAAACCGTTAACAAATTATATTAGTTCGACTGATTTATCGATTTTTTAACTGATTCATTGTTAATCGATTTTTTACTTGAATCAAATCGATTTACTGACTATTTTTTATTACCTCGACTGGACTAATTGATTCGGTTCTATTCTCAAAATGATAGTCAAAATTCAAAGGATGAGTTGGTTAATT
>NC_029779.3:8269453-8298854 GCF_000817695.3 Arachis duranensis | reverse complement strand
GATCCCCTTTATACATATATTGTTGTTACTTGTTACATAGTAGTAGACAGCTAATTAATGATAGTGTCTATGACTATGACTATGAGCTAGCATCAAGTGGAAGCATAAATAGAGGAATTTCAAAAACAGCAGCTAAATAGAGGAATTCCAAAGTTGTTAAGAAAAATCTTTGGTTCCATGAAGCTTCTTTAGTTTAATTTGATGTATTTGTTGAGTTGTTGGTACAATGATATATGGTACCAATTGGTGCGTCAATAATAGAATGTAAATGGAGGTAGAGAGAGAAGTAGAGACGCCCATGTGAGATCTGAAAAAGTGAACCTTTTATGTTTTTATTTTTAGAAGTTTTGAGAGAGTTTGGTACTGACAACTCCTGCGGCTTCTTTGTTTTTTTGTTGCCTTCCAACTGGATCTCATCTCTATACAATTTTCACTTTAATTTTCATTTTTAATAACTCTTATTGTGTTTTAATTTTGATATTTTTACTTATATAATAATATATAATTGTTAGATATTTGTATAAAGTATCATTAAACGTACACACAAACCAAATATATTTTATAAAAAAAATACTTTTGAGAAATTTTTATGTACACCATATAAAAATATTTATTTTTTCATATTAAAATATAATGCTAACAATATTCTTTTTTCTTTTATGTAATGTATTTATAAGGTGAATGCTAATGCGTTTTCAAAAAAAAAGTAGTAGTATTTTTTGAAAATAAATTATAATTAAAGACAAAAACCAAAATGTTAAACAATCTTAATCTTAAATCATAAATCTAAATTGTTGATATAAAATAGGTTTAATTATTCTGTCTGTTGTTATAGTTTTATCGAATTTTTAATTAAATTTATATATATATCTTTTAGTTGAGTCTCTATATCATATTAGATTTTGTAACTAAGTCTTTACTGACTTACCGTGATAAAAATATTGAAATTAATAGAATATTTTGTTAAACTATACATAATATTCAGTCAAGTGTTAGACATATTTATTTTATTTAACAGAATATTCTTTTAATTATGGTATTTTTGTCACGATAGGGACTTAATTATAAAGTCTTATATGGTATAAAGACTCAATCTAAAAAAAAAAGCATAAAAACCTAATTGAAAATTCAGTAAAATTATAAAGACTGACAAAATAATTAAATCTATAAAATATAATAAATAATGAGTTAAGATTTATTTAATCAGTAAAAAATAAATCACTCTTTGTTTAGTGTTGAAAAAAAATTATCTACCTAATTGAATCAAAATTATTTTTAATATGAAAATAAAAATGGTATTTTAATTGAATATTGATATTTAAAATATATTATAATATTATAAATATACAAAAAAAATGTCATATGGCCAAAATATTAACACGTATTTAACACACATCCTATATATTACTAAAATGATAATACGTCTCTAACATGTAGTCTACATGTTGGTTCTCTGCGTACAAAATTCATCTACATATAATTATACTAAATAAGGTCATTTTCAAAAAAAAAATATTAATATTTTTTCCATGTAAACAAAATGAGCCTAATTGAACTCCTAGTTAAATTTATTTAAAAAATACATATTATTATTATGACATTCAATTTCTTCCATGCTACTATGTTGCTCGGCTTTAGCGCAGTATACCCCATCCCCATAAAATTCTTACAAACTGTGAGGAGAGATAATAGTAACATTATTATTCTGATGCCACATTGGGTTGACGCAAAATCAACCATTTCCGGATAAGATATTTTAATGTGTTCCACTGCCTAGGGAGCCATATAGATACTCCTCCATCAAATTCAGGACCCCCAAAATTAAATAAAATAAAATAAAAGGGTCCACACTCCATATAAGTGTGGCTTTTCAACATGAGACAAAAATTAAATGGAAACCTGATTCAAAAGGTACGTGTCATTCATTATACATTCATTAATCAATTCAATCAACTCCTAATAACTACTCACCATCATTTTCATGCTCTTGAGTCCATTTTTGTGATTTCGGAAACAAACGTGACTATTAATTTTCCAAACTTGAGGGTCCTCCTTTTGCAATATTTCTTAACATACCCATAATAATATTAATTAATAATACAGTATCACACCTAACCAAAGTGTTCAACCCTAACTAAATCTGAGTAATCTGGAGCAACTTGCACCATGGAATAGTAATTAATAAATACATAAATTAATTACTACTTATTATTGCTTGCCTTCTAGAACTTGCTTTTCTGAAGCAATAAAAAACTGCTAATCCTTCTTTAATTTTAGTTTGTATCTCGTAGAAAATAGAAGTAGTTTTGTTTTATATTATTTTTTATTTTGAAAAATAAAATAATTAATTATTTATATTCTTTTTTATAATAATTAAGAAATTATAAATATAAGCTGATATCTAGATTAATTGAAGAATTCCACGTGGCCTATATATATGTTTGCTAAGAGCAATAAATTAAATAATGATTAATAATCCTAATTAATCATATCAACGTGAAATTGCTTTCTCACGTAACGCGTCACAATCCATTAAAGTATTAGACTTAAATAGTTAATAGAGCATGATTAAGACATAATTATAATGGTGTTTGTAATCATTGAGTTGTTGACTACCCATTACCGTAAGGGGGTGTTAGGCTAATATTTATATATAAATTATTAAATTAATATTTATATATGCTAAGCTGCTATGTGACTTGGGGATGACCAGAAAGCTGATAGGAATCACGTGACCAAGAGGGTGACCTTATTATATGTTCGTACAAATTAAAGTACCGATCCTTGAAAACTTATAAACAATTTTTAATTAGACACTAGAGTTTTCACAAATTGTCCTATTACTATTATTTCTTGACTTTTATTATTTTCTTTCCTCCTCCCGCAACTTCACACGTTTACTTCATTTAAACTATGGAATTAAGTTTTATTTTCAATGAAGAAGTTGATAAAATAAAAAAACAAAAATTTAGTCTTTTTTAATTAAGATAGTAAATTATATATGATATAAATTATAAAATTAATGATATTAAACTGTTTATTTATTTTACTAATTTTTTTTTTATTTTAGAGGATTATTTTTCTAATTTAGGTTTTTATCATTGAAATGTTACAACTATAGTACTATTATGGTATAGAAGAAAATAACGTTATTTTTTTTAACAATTATTTTTAATTGAAACCAATATTGTTAGAACAACTCAAAATTTAGCTCACATAATTCCCTCCTACAATACTAACACCTTGTTTATATAAATACAAATTCCTATTATAAATAAATTTAAATCCACTTTAATTCCAAAAGACAATTATTTCTGTTACAATTTTCTAGCAAGAAAACAAAATATTCTTGAAGTATATATAGCCTATTGCACCACTAATGAATAAAAAAACTCTACGAAAATTCTATTGCTTAAAATGAAATTTTATATTAGCCATGATCCTACACATGCTTGAGTTTGACTTTTAGTAATGAAAAAACTATAGCAAGTAGCAACGACTTTGATTCTAGAAGTAGAATAATTTGGAGAGAATCACATGATGATCATAGAAAAAAAATTGAGTTAAGAATAATTATTAGGTATCATGTGTAATATATCAAATTTTCTGTTCTTAATCAAAGAAATTTTGCCGGAGAATTTTTTCTGTTTTCAAATAGATAGACTTTCATAAAAAAAAAAAGAGTTTTAGAATAATTGTTGAGTTATTTCTATATAACTCAAATCTGCGACCTCTAAATGAGTATGAAGAGACTATACCATTTAAGTTATAGCTCATTGGCTGTGTAACTTTAAAATTTAAAGTTTAAATTATAAAAAAAATTACTAATATAATTATCAAGTTAAGTTACATACATTATATTTTTTGAATTTTTTTTTTTAGTTTTATGTTAATGCATAATATTTATATACCTGATATCCTTTTAAATAGACTTTTTCAAATCAAAGCAGATATATATCAGAAGAAGATTGCATATAGCATGATAATCATTTTGAAAAAAAAAAACCCCGAAGAATACTATTTTTCTTTGAAATTCTAAAAAATTCAACCTATTTAATTTTCATGATGTAAATATTGAAATAGAAACAAGAATGTGTCCCACCAATTAAGCATTGTTTCCCATTCCAATGTTCCATGGTTTTCTATTTTCTGTTTCCTGCCTCACATGCAGCTTTGAAGTCTTCTTCTCTTAAGCCTCCGTGTCACCAATTATTTCGCCCGCAGAATTCTTCAACTAATCTCTCCTTTCAGTTTCAACAAAATAATAATGCATGTGGATGGTTATTTAACAATTAATTATGATTTGACATTTTTTTAACCAAAAATAAATCTATTTATTAATAATATAAAATAATTTAACTAATTTAATTGATCGAATAGTTAATTCACTTTTTTATTTAAGCAAATAATTTATTAGTCAACAATAAATTTTTCGAACGAAATTCAAGTTATGAGGTTGAGAGATAAAATAAAATAACAAAAGAATAAAAAATTAAAAAAATAGTGTAAAATAAATTTATATTGTTAATATTTGGATCGAAATAACTTCTTTCTTGAGAATAATTTATATAAACAGTTTTATATTATTATTAACCAAAAGAATTTCAAAAAATAATATTCAGATTAATTTTTGAAGTTATACTTATGCTTCGATTTAGTTTTTAAAATTTTAATTTATTTAATTTGATCTCTTAATTTAAACTTTATTTTTATCATGTTGGATTTTTAATGACCATGTGATGTGATAATTAAAATTTTTTTACCTCAATTTTTTTCTATACAAAACCTTTAAAATTATAGTCTAGTGTGACAACACAGTTGTCAGTTGTCAATTCATCTCAATACGCCGTTAATGTTTTTGTAACGAAAATAAGATCAACAATCAATAATATATCATAAATATAAAGTTGGAAGACCAAATTAAATAAATTAAAATTTTAAAAATTAAATTAAAATATCGGTGTAACTTTAGAAATCAATTTAAATATTAACTTGAATTCAGAATAATAACAAATTATACGGAAAACTAGCAAAGCGAATATTGAATAGTTACATTTACAGTTTTTTTTTATTTCTATTGGTAAATCCTCAGTACTATCTTTTAAATTCAAAGCATAATCCTTAATTAAGTTCCCCACCACACATTATATGGCGTAGATAGATTTGATAAAATTAAATGCTTCATCAATCAATTAATATAGAGATTTCTCATAAAATGCAAGCCATATAAAATGTTTGCAAACAGGATAAGTATATAATCCGGGTATAGTGAAGAGCACTAGTAGTGCAGTCACCACATAGCTTTTGAGAAAATGGAGTTAGGTAACCCTTGCTTTCAACATTCCAATTACGCTTCACTATATGGATATAGACTTGGCATCAGAAATTTAATATTTATTTATTCATACATATAGCTTTTCAGAAATTTTTTATATAAGAAATTATATAAACTTTTTTTTTTCAAGCAATAGATCAGACACCAAATTTATACCCAAAACAAAATACTACTAATATATATAAGGTTGATTAAATATTTTAAAAAATATTTATGTGATTTTTCTTTAGCAATAACAATTTTATATAAAAATAATTACATAGCAGTTTCTACCATCTTCTTTTTATAAGTATTTATTTTTCTATTAGTGACATAAGTTAAAAATTAATTTATTGTAAATTTAAATTTTATTTAATAATTTATTATTGACCAATAAAT
Organism: Arachis duranensis; assembly: GCF_000817695.3. Lineage (NCBI taxonomy): Eukaryota > Viridiplantae > Streptophyta > Magnoliopsida > Fabales > Fabaceae > Arachis > Arachis duranensis. The sequence continues at coordinate 8,293,141 of NC_029779.3, read as the reverse complement.
TATCATATATACAAAATATAATTTAAACTTTTAATTCTTAATTTGTTGAAAAACGGACAAATAGACCGATCAATCAACTAATTTAAACTAATTAATATTGGTTATTTCTGAACCTTCGCCAAATAAACCATGAAATTATTAAAAATTTCAATCCAGATGGGCCCAAACTGAATGTTCAATCTATAGTATAGAACTATTTTTTTGTGAGTTAGCATAAAATTGTTTAAAATGTTATATTCATCTTTCTCACTCTTCTTTGATTGTGCATAGCATTACTTAATATATCTCTTAGAATGTTGAGTGATGCTATACCCAGAGTAGTAATTTTTAGGGTAGTGCTTTTGGGGAGAAAAGGGTCATATACATATAACATGCTATTTAGGAACCAAGCAATACTTATGCTTATGCCACATTGGATTAGTATGTGAGTTGAATATTTTACTAAGAAGCTAAGAAATGTGGATTAATAAAAGTTTATTACCGACTTTAAGGGGAGAAATTTTATTAAATTAAATTCAAAATTTTATAATATATATATATATATACGCACACAATTTTAGGAACAAATAATAATATCTGATTGTTTTACAAAACCATTGACCAAAACAATAATTGTTGTTCTATTTTATAATTGGACGCCTTTGAATTCCTCTCTTCCGAATGAGAATCGCACGTTAATTAATCAAGTACGTGACCCAGGGACAAATCAAGCGCAATGTTTGTTTCGTTTTTATTTGTAGTGTACCTCAAACAAGGACAAAAGAAATTTAATCGAAATTTCCCTAAATGGTCGTAATTCCTAACTAATGGCTCTAGCTATTATTTAACAATGTTTTGAGAGTCGTACTGAATTGATCGTAGGAGTGGTAACAGGATGGATAGGGACGAATTTTGCTCTATTCAGTTTTACTCTATTAGTTTTATAATAATTTGTATAAAATTTGTTTTGTTTTTATCTGTAAATAGTAAAAATTTGAACCCTAATTCGTTTTTACGGATATCCATCTCGCTCTTATTCGTTTCTATAATTATTAAAATTTAATTAATAAAATTAAATTTTAAAATTTATATAATTATCATCACATACATATATATATTGGAACGAGTAAGGGCGTTCCACACAAGAACCTATCCCGTTAAAAATTTGCTCCGAACGGATAGAGATGGAGTAGTACCTTAATTAAAAATTGATCATCAGACTCATCTGATTTAGATAAAATATTAATTGATAATGAATTGGTAAAAAAATTGACAAAATCAATTAAAAATTCGATTAATTTGTTGAATTGATACGTTTTCTAGTAATTATCAATTTAAAATAATAAAATACACAAAATTATATTAAAAAAAACTATATTATATATATATATAGATATATTATTTTAATCTATTCGATTCAACTTATATTTTAGTTGAACCTTTAATTTTAAACTTCTAATTCTATTGATTCAATGATGGGTTTAATTTTAAAAAATTATTATTTAATTAATAAATTAGGGTTGAGGAATGGCTCAATTAAAAGAACTAAGAAGAAGAGAAGAGAGCAGTAGTAAGTAGAGTAACCCCACCACCATTACATGGAATTGGAAATGATTGATTCGACGATGCTGAATCAATACTCAATTTCTTTGGACATAGAAGATGTATATGTGAGGTGCAACATTATTGAAGATCGATTATTGGACAAAATGATAGCAGATTTATTAGTTGGTTTAATTGTGTGCAAAGGGAACCACCACGTGTAACCCCAGCACCAGGGATGTAGAATATGATTGATAAGTGATAACATTATATTATATATTTATATTTATAATCAAATACTAATAAGAAGCTATCTTATCAAACATTTTTAATTATGGTGGAAATCTTACTCGACCATATATATATAAGGTACTACTTATTAATACTAATAGTGAGCTTATATTACTTACAACTGTTTATTCATTTTTGTATGTATTTGGTTCGTGCGGTTTCTATAGGATCCTTTATCTGCTTCTTGCATTTGCATTCTCTTACGGTTTGTGATCCCAAAACCTAACACTAAAATCTTCATGATTTATTTAAGACAAAAACAGTATTCTTATAATGATTCTTCCGAAATACCTAACCAGTAACTAGGATACCTAACTCAATTTCGTTCTAAAAAAATGTAAGGGAAAAAATATATATATGACGAGATAATAGTGATTCTTCCTTTAAAGTTTGTGATTGTTGTCCTTACTACTCAATTATTGTAGATATAATCACGCTTAACTTCATCAAATCTAGATGGAGGATCTTGTCCAAAATCCACGAACTTTTATTGCATAAGTAGGAGTAGAAATAGGCTGAGTTAACTTTTTGTTTTAATAAATTTGGTTTATATTGTAAATAGACGGGTCATAATTTTTTTAAAGTCTGTGACTTAATTTTTTTAATTAATAGATTTTATAAAAAAATCAAAGTCTGACTTATTTAATAAAAAGATTCGAATTGAACAGAATTTAAAATGAACTAAACCAAAAACTCTATCGAATAGTTTAACCCACTTCTATTCCTATATACAATTGTTCTAATAATTAGGTTTTTGAGTATGATTTGGTTCTTGGATCCTTCGAATTGAATCGAATCGGACAAGAATATTGTAGTCCATAGTTTAAGTCCGTAACAATAACTAATTATATGATATGATATCATGATATACAATTGTATGTAATTCAAAAATAAATTGGTATAAACTGTTTCTTCCGTTTTAAAATAATTGTCGCTTTGAAAACGATGAAATACCCATTGTATATAACCGGAATGTCAAATTTCACACTAATATATATTAAGATATTTCTCTTGTCTATTTATTAAAAAAAAAAGAAGCTTTTTGAAAAGAAAAATGTGGGACGAATTGAAGAAGGGACCCCAAACATTTTGGGTACGGTTTGGTTTGTAATAAAAGAATCGTATCTATCAGGTCCCTTAGCTTTGAATTCAATTGGTTAGTGGCTTCAGTGGCTGCCAATTCATCTTTAATAATAATTATAAAGTAATTGTGGGGGTTCCATGTAAAGTCAACTTTATGATGGGGTGCAAGATAAGATTTAGGGTTTTTTGTTTGCATTGAGATGCAAATTAATGAAAAATTGGGGCTGGTTAGTTAACATGTGGACTATAAATGGATGGAGAGAATTTGATGGGATCACTTTACAATTATTATGGAAACCAAATTAGGCAGTAGCCACAAACATGACATGGCACAAAAGATCAATGTTTTTGGGTCCATGCATCACTACATCATCGTGAGTTTCTATTATTCCACCTCACCAAACCTGTTATTTGAAGAAATCATATAGCTAGGTTTAATTATTAGATTACATGAATCTTCCGGAGATAACTAGAAAAACTAATTAATAATGCAAATATTATTTTATTTCATTTTATGAGTTTTAATTTATTAGTATATGCCGACGGTATGTATATAAAACTATTTTGTAACAATAATTAAGCTCAAGGATTTGATTGGTTCTTAAAGTGGTAAAAAAAATTAACATACATCACTACAAAAAATATTTAAAATAGAGACTGATATAACTATTTTACAAAAGTAATTAAGTTCAAAGATTCTTAAAATGATAAAAAAAAGTATATATTACTATAAAGACTGAATTTTTTTACAATCGATCGAATCTTTTTATGACAAAAAAAATAGTTGGTAGCTAAATAAATATTCGGTGATTAACACTAAAGAGTATAATTTAGTCACTAAATCGTTGGCTAAATAAAAAATTAGTTACCGATTATAGTAACAAGTTAGTTATTCATCAGTGAGTATGTACTATAAATAAAATAAAACTTTTGAAAAATATGATAACAATTTTAGTTATTCACTGAGTTACTGTGATTTGAAAAGGGTATGCATTATTTCTGTGGACCAACAAGTATGTACTATTTTGTGAGGACAAAATGTCCAAAAAAAACTATTGTCTATATATTTTAAGTTAAAAAAAATATTGAAGAGGTTAATTTGTCAAATGCATCTTGTTTTCTTTTGTTGAAAATTTAAAATATGCTCATTTATAGCATCACAACAATTTAATTTAATAATGGGAAAACATAGCTTATATAACTTTTTTACCGAATATATGTGTGCACAAACTAAGCACCAGTACTAGAGTACATACTACACAACCAAATCGAATGGTCTACATTCTAATAAGAATTAAAGAAAAGTACATAATATAAAATAAGAAAAAAATAGATAAAAAAAATCCAATCTTAAAAAAATATTTTCACAAATAAAAATTGTTCTTTTAATTATATATAGTGATGAACTTAAAGATATTAAATAATAATTTAAAAATCACACAGGCATATGATTATAATTTTATATCAGACAAAAAATTAAATAATTAAATAATAATTTTGATTTATAAAATTTTTTTAAAATATATTATACTATTTATTACAAAAATATTATTTACATAATAAAATTAACTATTAAAATCTATCATAATGTATATTTATATACAAATTCATGTGTAATTTAATTAATTTTAATGTATATTTTAATTTAGTAGCTTATTTTAGTAGTTAATTTTAACATATTTGATTGATTTTATAATTATTTAAACATGTTTTATCTTTTCTATATTGTTCCATCCATATGTATATGTACTACACAAAAATTTAAAGAAGATGGAGTTAGTTGGGGTTGCGAGGTCAAAAATGTACTGCTGTAAAATTGACCCTTGTTTTTTCATTGTGAAAAAAAGCAACAAGCGGCGCCAGCTATGTCACAAGTCACAACTTATCTATCTGAGTCATTCACTTGAGATTCTTTTTGCCTACTTGAATAGAACCATTAGCCATTTGGAACCCAAAATTACATGAAAAATAAATTAATTAAATAATAATGAACAAAGCATCAGAAACCCTTTTATTTGCTGGGTTGTTTAATTTTGGTTTCAATGGTATTGATTTTCTACTCTTTATATACGTATGTTGTTATTATTAAGAGGTCTTGGTGGCGGATTCATCTGAACTTATGCATTGAATTAGAAAGTCTTCCACTAACTCAATTTTAGTGGTTATTATTGTTTTTTGTCTCTTAATCTTAAGGTATCACAATCAACAAAATTAAATTTAGTTCCACTTTTTTAGGCAGTGGATTAGCATATAATTCAATTCAAGAGACGAGTTTAGTGTCTCAGTGAAACAATGCACACCATTAAAAACACTTCAGGAGTTAAAGAACATTTTATTATATATGGTTTAGACTTTAGAGAATAATTATATTATTGTTGATGAGAATATTGAAAATAATCATTATTGTCCATATTATTTTCTTTGGAAGGAAAAACAGATTCAGTATTTGCTATGCAAGTCAAATAATATCTGTATTTTGGGGAGGAAAAAAATGCAAATAAATCTATCTTCTTAAGATTTTTTTAATTATGTATATATAATGAAGCACGTTTTATTTCAAAATAATTGCTAACTTGTATAAAGTGATGCATTAAAAATTAGTTAAGTAATTCATTGTCAGATACACTAATTAAAAATTGACAAGATACATTAATTATTTGAATGTACAATTTATCTCTAAACTTTAGAGTGTATTCATCCTATACAATTTTTCTTTTTAAAAAGTGAAATTCAATACTGTCAAAATTTTTAAATGTACATTATATTGTTTTGATTAGCATTTTATATTTTTTTTAAAAAATGTTGATAATCAACTTTTATATTAAAAAAATCCAAAAAGTTGACTATTATAAATTTTTAAAAGAAATCTTTAAGTATAATAACCCATAGTTTAGAGATTAAAAAAAAATAAAAAAATATAAGTGTTAATAATAATAATAATAATGTGTAACAATGACTCGTATAAATAAAGTTTATATTTATTTAAATTTTACCTTTATATTAAAAATAATAATGTTACTATGCTAATACCAGCTAGGATGTCACACCCATGGACACATGAGAAAAATGAAAAACTTTAACCCAAACACTCCAATTTTTTCCCAATTTTTCTTTTTTACTTATTATTACAATTTATTTTATTGATTTCTCCTTTCTGAAATATAGTTTATTTATTTATTTATTTATTTATTTTTTGAAGATTGGGATGTTTAAAACAAGAATTAATAAATCAATAAACTACTTAATCTGCGGGTAGCATATCAAATAATTCCCCATATCTCTAGAAAATGGGAGCCACGTCATTAACAACAGATCATTTTAGTAATGTTTTAGAGCGCATTATTAGCATCTATAATGCTTCACCAACAGAAAAAAGCAAAGCCACTCCATAAATTAATTAAATTGCATTATTTATATATATAAAAGGAATTGATTTAGTTATTTAGATTAAGCCTAAATATTCCAGATAACATGAAATTTAATTTGCTAGTGACACGCAAGAAAATTGTCAATCACATCAGTTTATGGCAAATAATATTGTGTGTTTGTGTATATAATTAACTTTGCTTGTACCATACCATAAGCCTCTAATCCTGGAGATGCAAGAAAATATAAATAAATAAATATGATATATAAAAACAAAAAAGAAAAAAAAATAAAGAGGTGGCTATAGAGAGGATTTGGAACTAGACTGTTTCATTTAGCAAGTTGAGGGGAAAAAGCTTCTCAATTTGAACAAAACTTTGCATCCACATGTTTAATAAAGACGTAGACAGCACTTCTTCTTCTTTATTCAATATTATGTTTTCACATATTTAAGTGCTGATGTATATATAAAATGTTTTATATTATCATTAAATTATTTTTTCCCATTTTTATTATTATTCAACCTCTGATAGTTAAACTTAAAGTTAATAATAAATATACAATATAACCATTAGTTTTGTAAAAAAATATATATAATTAATATCAACTATATTAATTATATATTAAAATTAATCACCAAAATTAATTATTTTATTATTTTACAGAAATACATAGTGGTTGATTTTTACGTGAAAATAACATTTTTGAAATCCTATAAAGAAAAAATGAAATTAGTTAATTACAATCTTATTACATAAAGTTGTAACGCGTTACACAGCACACATACAACCCTCCCTAAGGACCCTTATAAATAGAGCATCTTGAATGAAGTTCTAAGCAGTGTAACAAAAATCTTCACTTCTTTTTTGTATAACAAAGCTTCATTCATTTCATTTCTTTGTTGTCTCTCTGATCTCACACAAACAATCAAGAAGAAATTAAACAAAAACATGTCAGAAACTCTTCGTATGATTGTTGCTGTTGTTGGAAATGCTGCTTCTGTAGCACTTTATGCTGCACCAACGTATGTTAATGTTACATAAACACCAAATTATTGTTCTATACTCCATTAACAATATCATGTTAATGTTTTTTCTTCTGCTTAATTGCTTGCAGTGTAACCTTCAAGAGGGTGATAAGGAAGAAAAGCACTGAGGATTTCTCATGCATTCCCTACATCATAGGACTCTTGAATTGTCTCTTGTTCACATGGTATGGATTGCCAATTGTGAGTTACAAGTGGGAAAATTTCCCTCTTGTTACTGTTAATGGAGTTGGGATTGTTCTTGAGTTCTCCTATGTTGTCATCTATTTCTGGTTTGCTTCTTCTAAGGGAAAGGTCAGTTTCATCCATGCAAACACTCTTCATTCTTCATGCATGGAAGAAATTCATGAAATGGGTACAAAAAAGTTTACATTTTTTTTGTTTCTTTTTGTTCAGGTGAAGGTGGCAATGGTGACAATACCAGTTCTTATACTGTTTTGCATAGCTGCTGCAGTTTCAGCTTTTGCATTTCATGACACTCATCAAAGAAAGTTGCTTATTGGAAGCATAGGTTTAGGTGTTTCTGTTGCCATGTATGCTTCTCCTCTTGTTGCCATGGTAAGTGATTCTTATTAATTACCTTAACAGCAGAACAAAAACAGAGGAAACAGAGTAACAACTCTGTTTATTTATATGTTTATCTTAACTTTGATCATTATTGCAGAAACAAGTCATAAAAACCAAGAGTGTGGAGTTTATGCCTCTACCATTATCTTTGTGCTCTTTCTTGGCTGGTTCACTATGGATGACTTATGGATTCATGATTCGCGATATATTTGTTGCGGTATGTATATATAATTATCCGAAAAGAAATTGTTAATACTAGTGTATCAATAGGCACTGCATAGCGCGCAGTGCATTGTTATGAGAATAAGAATATACTAATGGTTGCGATTTTATGTCATGGTGATGTATATAGGGACCAAGTGTGGTTGGAGTGCCATTGGCCATACTCCAATTAGTTCTCCACTGCAAATACCGGAAAAGGAGGGTTTTGGAGGTACCAAACAAGGAGGGAATGGAAGAAAATGGTAACTTTGAGAAAGTGGATTTGGAAAAGGGAAGCTTGGAAATGAATGAAGTGGAAATCAATGTGACAAATCAAAAGAACAATGGAGACAACTTGTGAAAAAACAAATGTTGAAAACATGGTAGGGTGATGAAGGGTTTTCAAAAAAGTTTCTACTTAGATTCTGCCTTTTTAATGTTCTTTTCTTCTTTCTTTCTTTCTTTTTTTTTTTCCTCCTTCTTTTTTGTATTATTGTTAGTAGGGGTAAAAATGGTGTTAGCCATGGATGTATTCATCACATAAAGATCAGTTAACACTTAGTTCTTTCTTGCTTACAATTGTCTTGCTTTATGTATTAATGTCTAGTTATGAAGCACTAATGCTATAAAATAAAAAATAATGGAGGAAGCATATCCACATCTAATATAAAAATTTTAACATAACATTGTATATAATAAATACAAAAATATTATTTGTATGCTGAAAAATTTATTTTAATATATATTTTAGTACATATTTAATATAGTTGTAATAAATATAATATTTTTGCAATAGTACTAATAATAATAATGATAATAACAAAGATAAAGATGTCACGTGGTCACATAATAAAAAAAATGTGACATCTACAAAGGATCAATGTTACCACCCAAATCCATTAATCAGTCGTTACTGATTAGCCAATTAAGTTACCTAGATCATTAGAAATATAAATGAAACGGGGTTAATGGTATATTATCCCAATGGTAAGTATCTTCTAGTTAAGTCCTTAATTATTAATTATGAGCTAGGTCCATTAGAAGTTAGCCAGTTCATTAGAGACATAAATGAGGTTATTATCCAATTGCAAGTATTCTTAAATTATAATTAATACGTCACATTTAACATATTCATTTCACATGTTTATAATAAGATAATTTACAAAAATAAAACAATTAGAAAAAAAGTTTACGCAAATACAATCTTACAAATACAATCTTATAAAATAGCAGATGTAATTATAATTTTTTAATTTATATGTAAACCGTTGCACATGTCTCAAATTTCATTAACACGTGAATCGCTGCACTTTGTTGCAGTTTACGTTTAAAAACACCCTGTAGCGATTTATAAAGAGATAAAATAAAAGTAATATTATCATTTCTCAAACTTAAATGAATAGTTTTCATATGTACTCATATGTCATAGTAATTATAATATAATTAAGTAAACTGAAGAGAGTCAACAATGCTTTGAAAAATTGTATATAAGTCACAGTTCTTTAATAATAAGCAAACTCAATTTCAAATTGTGCTGAGTTCTGATTTCTGAAGTAGAGGTCCTATTCCAAAGTAGGCGAAGTTGAACCATCAAACATGTCAATTTTAAATACCATCATAAGAACAACAGTATATTCAAACTTCAAAGAATCACACGGTGTCTTTATTTTTTTAGCAAAAATAATTTTAGCTTATAATAAGTATCCACGTTTAATTATATATTATTAGAGTTAAAAATGAGTCAAGCCAACTTAAATTTGAGTTTAAATTCAACTCGTTATCAATTCGATAAGCTGAGTTCATGAGTTTGTGAGCTAAATTTGAGCCTAAAAATTTAAATTTATATATTAAATTAACTGAAACTGAACTTAAATAAATTCAATTATTATTCTGTGACCTAACCTCAAAGATATACATATATATTATAATTATTTATATTAATACATATATTATGTATCTTTTTGCTTTTATGATAATATGTAATTAACTATAATGTTAAGGGTGTTTTTTTTAAACACAGGAACTACAATGTTAAGTGATTAACAATTTTAGAACTAAAAGTATATAACTATATAGTAGTATACATATATATAAGACTCACTAATAACTTAGTTTTTTTTTGTGACTACTAATAACTTAGTTAACTACTATATTAACAATTTTAGTAATTTTTATAACATGGATAATTTACAGTATACAACCAAATACAATATTAAACAAAAAATATGTAAATTACATGAATGAATGATTTTTATATATATAACGTGGAAGACAACATTTCCATATCCAAGTGATGAGCGGTGAAGTCTTGTTTTCATTTGTCATAATTTCTGCTGAAGGATTCCCTACATAACATCAGTCTTCTCTTCCTTTTACCATTTCACAAACACAAACACATGTATACGCAAACAAGAAAAAGGTTGTCACCACCAAAAGAAATTAATGAATTTTCTACGTGTCGCCATTGGAATTGGCCATTGCAAAAGGTGTGTAATACTTCATAAATCACAACCATTGTCTCTTTCGCTCGTTGGTCACACCATTTTCGGACGCATGGATACTCGCTCTGCATGCTCATTTCTGATTCTCTCAGCTTTCTGTACAATGCACATAACGCACTATTTTCCATGCTTCTTTTTACCCACAAATTCTTCCCATATTCTTAAATATCTCCTTAGGATATTCAAAAACTATATATGTTTTAATTGTAAAAATATTATTTATACATCAAAATTAGTCATCAATATATTTATGTATAAATACATGTGTAGTTTAATTTATTTTTAATGTGTATTTATAAACAAAATTTGTTATGTTTATTTTGTTTGAAGTTAGTTATACTTATTTTTCTCTAATAAAATTATCTACAAATTTTAGTTGTTTTAGTTTATTTTAAAATTCAAATTAGTAATTAGTATGAATAAGTAGTATTATTCTCCAATAAAAGCAACAACAATATACAATAAAAAATTCTTCATTTTTTTTGTACTCTTTCATAGTTTTATTATTTATTGTTAATAGGTATTTAAAAAGAATGTCAGAGGACTATTAAAATTTATTATTTTTTGTCATCGATTAATATTGTGAATTAAAATATATTAGATTACTAAACTAAATGAGTTGGATTAATAGCTAAAAATAATAATAAAAAAATAAATTCTGATAATACTCTAATATTTTTTATATAATTAATACATATTCATATGACATAGGAAAAAAACTTGGCGAGAAGTCAATAAAAATAATAAAAAAATGAACAAAATTCTTATTTTGATATAAATTATAAAAGATTGCAAAGTAGAGTTATTTATGTATACATGTTTTATGTTAATTTAAATATATATTTTGTGTAATATGAAATACAAATTATATTAATTTATATCTAACTATGCATATATAATGGAAATTAAGAAAGTTTATTGGTGTTAAACTTTTTTTAAATGTCTTTTTATTATATGAGTTTAATTTTAATATACTCACAATGTAAATTATTTTATATCATTATTCATCAATTACGTCCGTATTTTTAAATAATTATTCACGTATCGATTGCTAAAAATAATTATTTTAACTGTTACAGTGTTACATAATTAAATGTACTAATAAATAAAAATGTGAATTAGTACTAATATGTATAACATGAATAAATCTCTAATAAAATATCAAAAGCTTAATATGTTAATCAATTATATTAGTCCTTTCAAAATTTGTGTATATTAAATATGTCATGCAAGTATTTCTAGGTTAAAGCGTGACAACTAAAACTCACTATGCTCACACACATGGGTGTAGCAATTCTTTGTCGTTGAAAGTTTCAATGCTGTCCAAAAAATCTTTATACAATAGTGACCCTGGAACATACATTTACTATTAATTAATAGCTGTAAATATGTTATACATGTACTTATATAAACCAAATTAAGTTAATTAGTTATGAACGTTTACTATTAATGGTATTCATTGTTGATCGATGGATGGATGTTGTTAGTTCTTCAATTCTTGTGGATCTCTATCTATGTTACCTTTCCAACAAGAAATCAAAAGATATATTTTTTTTTTCATTGGATTCTCTTATCCAGCAGGTTAAAAATTAATTTAGAATCCTATTTGAGAGTTTATCGTTGGCTAATAAATTGTCGCATACACAAGACTCAAATTTCTGACACTTACTTATGCGAACTAGTAAGTTAATACTAAACCAATTCAATTTGGTTGAAACCGGAAGATACATATACAACCCATGCATGATGGCCAGCAACCATTGATTACCATAATTCTAGGTAGGAGAATGCACTTTGTAACCTATGTATAAATATATTCTCTGAGAGACTCAGTGATTGACATGCATCACCAAATCAATTCAATGATTCGAGCAGTGTACCTGCTTTCAGATTCTGTTGTATCATCATAATCAATATTATATATCATGGTTTCATAGACACATGAACAAGAAAACTTAACAATGATATATTCATCAAATTTATATATGATAAGCCCCATGACAATGAGTTATGAGTCATGATCCTCTTTCCACGCGTAACCTAGTAGCTAGCTTAACTAATACTCACAGATCTCTCTAATTAATGAAATTTGATTATATTCCATGCCATTTTTTTTGTCCTTATGTATCGTGGTTTTTTTTTAAATAGTATTGAATATAATTAGAAAACTATAAAAATATATTGGTCAATTCTATGGTGCCTATCAATTATTATCTAACTTTTGCTTAACTTACCTTTTGTGGTAAGTTTTGATTTTTTAAAAATAATTTATTTTTATATCTTCTAAATTAAATATTTATTTTTAACTTTTTTTGATAAATAGACATCACTTTTTAAGCACTATAGCATTTACCAAATATATTATATTAAATATTTATTCAAAGAAAAAATATATAGAACCAATTAATAATCAGCCAAGAATAGAACAACATAATTAATTATAATTAGTTTTATTAATTTATAATTTAATTTATTTGTTAAATTATTGTTGACCACGTTAGTGTTAAGAGAGAATCACGGAACAGATGCTTTGATCATTTATTAGTTGATTCCATATAATTAATTATGTTTTATTAATGCGTAACACATGAAACATAGAAATTATATCCAAAACCATCCAATTTACAAGAAAAAGAAACATCCGTGTGCCTATTAGTAGCAACATCCGGTTACCAATTGACTAATTTTTAGCTTATATAGAGTTGGTTCCCTAGCATCGTTGTTATTCAAAACTTCTTTTATATTGACCGTACATAAAAACTTAAAGCAGTATAATAATAATGATAATAAACCTTCCTTGTAATGCAATTCGAACATGAGCATTAGAAAATAATGTAGTATATATATATTGTATTATTATTATTATTAGTTGCCAATATCCTGATTTTGCATCAAGAGATGAAAACCAAGTTGCTCCTTTGATTTTTTCTAAAATAGAATTTTTTCTTGGAAGTTTATGAGTATCACCAACCGTTGCTTCATTCATTTTCTTATAATTAATTACCATTCTTCGTTTTCCCCTTTTAATTTCATTATTGTTTTCGACATAAAAGGCTGGAGCCGCATGAGGACTTTTGCTTAATCTGTTGAGTTAAGAAATTAACCAAAATAATTAGTGATGACAAATATTATTTTTGGCAAAATAAATAATTAGAGTTGTTAAATTAATAAGTACACATTGCTAATTATTTATGCTATGTTGCAGGTCACACTTCATTTTTGGCAGCCCAAGTTGAATGAATAACAAAACAAAGCTAATGGGCTGAATGGAAAGTGTGAATAAAGACAAGCCCAAGTCATTCATATCAAACAAAGAAGCATAGCAAGACACCGGGCCAAAAAAAGAGAAGAACCCGATCCAAGCTTGAAATTGTTTTCAATTTCTCCCATCTTGCTCCAACCAAGGCAACGTTCCTCTCCTCTCAAATCAAGTCATATCAAGACTTCAGAAAAGTAAGAAAGAGAAAGAGCTTCCTCACCAAACTAATAACCAAAGAAGCAAGAGAGAGAGAATTGAAGCTTGAAGCACAGAAGCTAAAACAGAAATCCCAAGCTAAATCAAGCTTAAGAAAGGTGAATCATATCATCTTGCATGCATCAGATCTTCATCCTTTCTTTCCTACTCTCTGCTCTATCCGAAAATGGCCTTGAAGGGAAATTTGTTCTCTGCCCTATTCTGCTGTGTATCTACGGTCTTAATCAAGACTTGGGGACCAAGTTGGTATTCAAGGGTTCAGATTTGGTTGACCACTGGAAAACAAGTTCGGTTACTTCTTCATGGCTTTCGGTCAAGTTGAAAAAGTCAGAAGCAAAGGTTACTCTTTGATGTTAAAAATGAAAAAGTGAATCTATGAGTTGGTGAAGCTCAAGGCTCAAGGTGTTGACCTTGGATGAAGAACCAAGGAACGTGCATAAAGATAAAAAAGGAGCTTGCTGTTCATTCAAGAGTAGGAGAGATAACCAGTGAACTTGAGGTGTTTGTTCTGAGAGAGCTCTTTGAAAAAGTTCAACTAACTGGACAGTGTAACCTAATCAAAGGTGCATTTCGCCAGTATGAAAAACTAAATCAGAGGCTTACTAATCTGGTTTTTCGCATAGCACAGAGGCTGTTGGTGAAGTCAATCTCCTTCATGTTTTTCTGATTGTAATGTACTTTTCTAAGCTTATCTTTCTGTAATTTCTTGAGAGAAAAGGCAAAGTGAGAAAGCTTAAGAAAAAGCCATGAGTGAAAAGGCTGAGAGATACACTTGAGAGAAAAGCCTAGAGTTATTTTCAGATTTCTTTAGGTTGGTTAAGTGTCTTGTATCTTATTCTTGTTTGGTATCCCTTTCTTAGTTGGGTTAGCACTAAGAGTAAATAGTTAGGTGTTAGCATAGCCAATGACAAGTTAGGTTAGAACTTGAGTGTGAAATTGGTGTATGTAATACTGTTAACTATAGTGAAATTCTTCCATATTTGTGGAGGAGACTGGATGTAGGTTGCATAGCACAAAGCAACCGAACCAGGATATATGCTGGTGTAAGCCTTTTCTTTTCTGTCATGTTCTGTTTTCTGTTATTCATGAGACAAAAATAAATTGTCTCATAAATTTCCGCTGCTGAGTTCAAACAGAAACAAATTTGTAACTTCTTCAAAAAGGTCAAAACAGCAACTTAAAAAGTAGGCATAGATTCAACCCCCCTTCTCTAAGCCTACTACAACCTTCATACATACATGTGATAAGATTGAAATTATAATTTTAAATTATTTTTTTAATTAATTTGAATTACAATAATTTGATTAATAAAAAAATAATATGTTATACATTGTTTGATTTTTTTTAATCTAGTGTTAATTAGATTAACTTTAAAATAGTTATTAATCGGTTTTAATAATCTACTTTCTTCAATAAATCAGACATATATATTGAATGTGATCATAAATATAATATAGTAATAGTCAAATCCACCAACAAATATATTGGCTATTATCATAATATAAAATAAATTAAATATAAAGGCTATTAATACTTATAAATCTATAAAATTGTATAGTCTTTGATTCGTGTAAGGGTTTACTTATCAAATAAACTTAAAACATGAACAAAAAATATTTATAAAATGGACCTAGCATTACTTGAAAGAATCATAAAAAATAATCAACTTACCTTATCATCCATGAGAATCATTTCTATGTAAGTCGTTTTATTCTTGTCAAATTTGGATGGGACTTTCCATAACCTTATAATTCTTGCTTTTATTTTTCAAACTTTTTCATTACATAATCTACCATAGGCAATACTGTTGATAGAATCATAGTTAGTAGCCCTTAGGTATGAGAAATAATAAATAGAAGAAGATCTATGTTTGGGTACGAATTTTCTAGATGATAAATAATTGTAACAATTCACTATTAATCCTTATATATATATATAAACTAATTATACATGGTAATAATTAATAAATATTTTCACTAATTATACATGATAATAATTAATAAATATTTTCGATGGAGATACTTGCTACAATTAGGTGAAATTTATGTCATTATATTTTATTAACCTTTATGATTAATTCAATAGAAATAGTTACTCAATATATATGTTATCAACATTAATTATATGTCAATATGTTTAGGAAAGTGCTAAAAGAGGAGATATAAATATATATAATATTATTGCTATATAGGAAGCATACATAAATTGCTACATTTTTTTATTATATTATATAACTTAAAATTATAGTATCATGTTATTATTAATTCTAGATACTTGCTACAATTATATCAAATTTAATTATGAATCTAAATAAATAAAATAGATAACATTCAATATTTTTTTACATTCAATATTTACTGTCATTATAAAAAGTAAAATAATTAATAAAAAATATGAGTAGAAAATAAAATATATTAATTAAAATTCAATTTATTATCTAATTAATTTTGTGTCCACACAATATAATTTTATGAAAATGTTATGAATCACAATCTTTTTTATTCTATAAAAAAATACTATATGTAACCTTTAGTAGTATAAAAATAATTATAAGAATTAATTATTGATATTGATATTAATCACAACTTTTAATAATTACATTACTATTATGAAATATAAAATGAGAAAAAAAGATGACACATATATCCAAAAAGAAAATAAACTAATCTTATCAGAAAAAAATTTATATTAAAAAATATAAAAATAATATATTCAAAAAGAAATAGTCGTAATATATAAATTGAGTCAATAATCTAAATTTCTCTAAAACCAATTTAATCAAATATCAATATTAGAAATAAATTATTTAAATAATATTTAATCTATTCTACCCCTTAAACACGTATACATTAGAGTCATTTTCGTAACGACAACCAACTAAAACAACATCATAAGTTTGAACATTTAAAATTTGTGCAAATTCAGACCATTCCCTTGTTCTTTGAAAACCTTCTGTATCCCTCATAGAGTTGAATCGCAATTTCTTTTATGGAAAAAGAGTTACGGATGTGACTTTGATGTGTTGGAGACCAAAATTCGGAAATCACTATTTATATTTAAGTGTGACACCCATTAAACCCTAAAGGCCAAATAAAATAATACCTCTAGTTTTATTCTCATTTAATTCAGCATTTATGATAATAAATGAGAAGACCATTATATAAGTCATTTAATGTAAAATAGCTTAATTTGCGATTATAATTAATATATGTATTGTCCATAAATAGATTAAGAAATAATAATTTCGTAACAAAGTTTTAATTCAATTTGAATTACAATTAATTGATTGATAGAAATTATAATAAATTGTATGATATTTAAATAATTAACCAAATCAATTAGTTGATATAATTAATTTATTATAATAAATTAAATTTAATGAGTTAAAAGAAATAAATAAAAAACACCATCATCAGAAACATGTTACGATATTTTTATCATTAAGTGCAGAAATTTAATTTTTATATAATAGAATAGATACTTACAGATTATTATATTAAACACAGACTAAAAAAAACACACTAAACAAAATAATGGTAAAAGTAAAATAACCTATGATGAATTATAATAAATCTATATATGAGGAGTAAAAGTAAAATAAATAATTAAAAATAAAATAAAAATAGCAATTAAAAAATAAAAGAAGATAGAAAAGATAATGTGTGGAGTAGATAAAAAATGTATTGCAATAGAAGATTAATATAATTAATTAATACAAAGGATGAAAGAGAAAAATCAAAATATAATCTTATTAAAAAATTTTCAATAAAATATTTTAAAGAAGAACCTATTAATCAACTTTTATAAAAATATTACAAAAAATTTAAATTATCTTTAAATAAAATAATAATACCCTTAAGAATTATTAATTAAAATAAATAAAAATAAATTAATATAAAACAAAATCATAGAAAAATATTAACAAAATTAAAATAAAGAACAAAAATAAAAAATTATAAATATTTTACATGAAATATAGAGTAGAGAAGGAGAAAATGGATATATAAAATAATAAGCTAATAAATTTAATTAAATATTTGAAGTTATGATTAATGTAATTTAATGAATCAAATAAAATATTAAATGATGAAATA
Organism: Arachis duranensis; assembly: GCF_000817695.3. Classification (NCBI taxonomy): domain Eukaryota; kingdom Viridiplantae; phylum Streptophyta; class Magnoliopsida; order Fabales; family Fabaceae; genus Arachis; species Arachis duranensis. The sequence continues at coordinate 8,274,997 of NC_029779.3, read as the reverse complement.
TTTATCCTAATCAAAATCAAATTACACAATTGATTAGTTATAATTAATACAATTGAATGAATCAAACACATTAAATTGAAAAATAATTTAGTTAATTTGTGTCTTAAGGACACATTTTAAAAATATTTATTTTTCAACAATTTTGATAAAATATTTTTTATAATATTTTTAACCTATGATCTAAAGACACAATTATAATAACCCAATAAAAATTACTTAATTAGTTAATACAAATAATTAGTGTAATTGATTTAGTTCAATAAATTAAAAGAAAAATAAATGTGAAAGGAAGAGATAAAGAGAAAGTGAAATTATAAAAACGTGTAGTCATTAAAAAGTAATAAAAAAAATTCTATTTTAGTTATTTATTTATTAATTATTAATTTATTATAATTAATTTCACAACATTTATTATATGTTATTTGATGAGTTTGGAAAACTCTAAACTAAATTAATGATGATCAAACATTATTAACAGCAAAATTATTAATTTAATTTTGATTGATATATTAATTAAATCAATTTTGCTGTGCAAGTTTTAATTGGATCGGAAAATAAAATGTTGCTAGCCTAAATTAAAACCAACAATCAGCCTTGCTACATGTTTCCTATTATGTGGCTGAATTGTTGTATTAATGGGCCAAGCACAATGTTGTTACAACCAAGCCCATATTTAATTTTAATGAAAGTTTCCTATGCTTGATCCTAAACCAAATTCATCAGGAAATCAAATGTTATAAATGGGCCAATTTTTATTCAACTTCAACATTATGCCCATATCAAACAAAAGATCCAATGCTTGGTCCGATACATAATGAAAGAAAGCAAATTGGCTCCATGCTTTCTAACGGATTTCATTTCTTGTTAAGAGATGGATTTCAAATTTAATTTGCTAGCATTGGAAACATGAGAGAGAATATGAGTGACTTTGATTAGATGGGTATCAATGAGCTACACGTTGCTCAGTAAAAGCGAAGTGGACATTTATTTTTTTGCTTTATCAAAACACATTAGTTAATGTTCAATTTCTCTTTCTTCTTTCTCATTTCTTTCCTTCTTCTCTTTCGGTTATTGTCCAGGAAGCCATGGAAGCTACACCTACTCACCGAAAAGAAGAAGTTGCATGCACCAAGACTATCAAGCTAATGATGGCAAGAAAACACATGAAAATAAAAGTATGGTGTGGCTGAGATTATCACCAAAAAGTGGTAAGATTTGGTGAGGTAATCTCGGATCCTTCATACTCAAAAAGAAAGAAGGAGATTCGGCCAACAAAGTGAAGATTCTTGGAGGCATGGCTTGTCTCTGATTCTGCTCAACCACCACAGGAAGTAGCTAGAGTGGCGAAGTGATGGAAGAGGCAGAGATTGGAGCAGATGAAGTCATCATCATCATGAAGCATCAAGGGCCAGAAATCCATCTTGGAGAACAAGCCAAGGATGGAGCGCCCGGATTGATGAAGTGTGATGACCAAGGAAGAATTAGAGGTACTTGCATGTTGGATTTTGCACGAGTTACCTCTTCTCTCTGTGTGGCCGAACCGGTTTTGTTTTGGAGGAAAAGAAGCTAAGCTCGGTTTTTGTGTTTTAACTGTGAAGGCTTCACTTTTCTATAAAAGGGGTGAACAGTCACGGTTTGATTTAAGGAGAAAGTGTGAGAGTGCGAGGCACAGTATTCTCAGAGCTACCTGAGCTAACAGATTTCTCTTCTCCTTCAACGTATTCTCTTTAGTATTTTTCTATTTAATTTTGTCATGTCTTGAGTCTCATGGAAAAAGGCAAACAGTGAGGTTTGTATGAAAAAGCCATAGAGCGAAAAAAGGCAGAGAGTGCAAAATTAAAAGAAAAAGCCATAGATGTCTTAGAGTTTCTTTATTCATCTATGTTGTGTTTCGTGATTCTGTGGGAATCTCCTTGTAAGTTGGGTTAGCACTTTACAATTTGTAATCTGGATGATTATAGTGAAATTCCATCATTATTGTGATGGAGACTGGATGTAGGCTGCATTGCACTTAGCAGCTGAACCAGGATATATTTGGGTGTAATCTTCTCTCTATACTTCTTCATTTCTGTTTCTGCTGCACAGGAGCTAAAATAAAAAATATCTCGTGCCAAGTGACGAGACAAAAGTAAAAAGTCTCGTAGCTAGGGACGAGACAAAAACAGAAAAGTCTCCTCAAAGACTAGAAAATGTAATCAAGAAAAAAGGGGCTAAGATTCAACCCCCTTCTCTTAGCCACTTAAACCATCATTATTCAGCATACAAATTAATACAATCAATTAATTGATATCAATTATCGATAATCTAATTATAATTGATATAACTCATTTCGCTATACTTTTTAAATAAATAATTAAAAATGTACGTCTCAATTTTTTGTTAAAGTAAAATAAAATAAAATATATAAATTGAGTAGATATAAATCTGAAAATTATAAATTTTATTAACAATTCAAATAAATTAGTAATAATTAAATAAAATAATACCCTATAACTTATTTTATTATTTATTTTAAGTAATTACTAACATAGTTGTTAGTAATACCCAAGTGTATATTATCAACATAATTTTATCACGGGTATTTCAATCTTATTGGCATTGCAATTTTGTACTGTCTTACTTTTTTTAATTGTTATTATGTTATTAGAATTGTTAAATAATATTAAAAATTTTTGAAAATAGAAATAGTGATGGCACCTTGAATAATTAATTCAATAGAATTAAATTTAAAGAAATAAGATTATCCAATCAATTGTATAAATAATAGCATATTTATAAATATTAATTTTAAAAATAGTCTCACTAATATGATCAATACAATAATTATATAAAAAACAATTAATTACATAATTGCATAATTTTTAAGATTCTAAATAATTGAATCTAACGGACAAATAAAAAATATCTATATGATAATGTCCTAATATTTTAGCATATTTTAAATCATATTATAAATTTATATATCATATTATAATTTTAAGTCAACTCCTTAAACACATTATAACATAAACCATCCAAAAAGATACACCAAATTAACGAATATCACATAGGTCACAACACACACTCTAAATTGTCACAATATTTTAAATAAAAAGAGCATCAATACAGAGAAATCAATGAATATATATAACTAAAATAAAGAGGGGGGTTTCGGGCTAGCATCCCTATCGTCAAAGGCAAAACCGTGAGACCTTATGTACCAAAGCGGACAATATCGTGCTAGCAGGTGGTCTGGGCTGTTACAGTAAGATAACATAAAAATGACACATTTTTTTGTTAATCAAAAGTAAAAAAAAAAGTGTGCGCCTAATAATAAGCAATTAAAATAAACAAAATTTTTAAAAAAGTATAAAAAAATGAAATGTATAAATAAAGATAAAAGAAACAAAAATTCAATAAATTACAAAAATTGTACCTAAACACAAGAGAGATGGGGAGAGAGGGAGGGAGGGAGAGAGAGAAAAGAAAACGAATGAGTAAAAAACATTTAATCTAGTATAAATAGATGGTATTAAAAAAATAAACAAATTAAATTAATTCATATATTTCTTTATTATATTTATTATTTATTAAATAATTCGATATTTACTCTAATCAAATCAAATGATGAATATAATTAACTAAATTAATTAATTGATTAATTGATTATAATAAATGGTGAGATTTGAATGTCTAATCAAATTAATTAATTGATATAATTAATTATAATTGATTTGCTTTAACGAATTAAATGAAATAAATCAGGAAATACTGTAAGATCCCAAAACCTTTGAAAAGTTTTATTATGATCAAGTCTCAAATCATATAGTTATTTATGGCCTTAATTTCAGAAATTATTTTATTAAAGATAATTAAGGCAAGTTGCGATTTATTGAATTTGAGACGAGTTATGATTATTAACCAATTTTATAATTATTGGATTATTTTCTATAATTATATTATAAAGTTGATAAGTTGTGAAATAAAAAGGATTTTTATATGATTTTGGACCAAATAATTAATATTTTAGAATATTGATATTTGTATTTTGGAAAATGAAGAAATTAAGTATATTATTTCTAATTATTTGGTTGGGACACTTTATTGAAAATAATTTGTAAAAATTGATGAGCAAATAGTATTTTTCATATACTATTAGTGTTGGATTTACATTGGGTTTCAATTACTATATTATTTCCAATTTTATGTGAAATTACCATAATGCCCTTAACCCTAATCTTTTTCAAAAATGAAACCCTACAGCCTTCATCCCAGCAGCCGAAAACCCTACCCTGTTCTCCCTTTCACCTTCAACAAGTTCACTGAACTTTAAGCCCATAGCAATACCCACGGTTCCTTATCTTGTTCCATGGAGGAAGGAAACAGAAATTTGAGAGAGAAGAAGCAGGGAAGGGGAAATCGGAAACGCAATACACACCCATGAAGCACTGATCACCAAACGGAGAAGAGGGGAGATGAGGAAGCACGGCGCCGGCGAGCGCCACTGCCGCCGCGCCGTCGTATTGCATCAGGGAGGATGGGCGAGTAGGAATCAGACACGAGAGGGAGAGGGTCGCGCCGCCACGGTTGTCCAGGGGAAACGCTGGAGAAGAAGCGTCATTTTTTATAATAAGAATATTGTAATTTTTTTATAAAAAAATATTAATTTAGACTAATTCAAGATATAATTTATTGATTTTTTGGCCAAATCAATTTATCTGATCTAATTTTAACAAAAATAACATAGTTTAATCAATTATATGTATTAACTTTTAATTAATAAAAAATATCTTTAAAAAATGACATTTTAAACATCATTATCTGAGTGATTCATGTTTTTATTAGTAGAATAAGAAACTTTGACCATCCTTAGATTGACTGTTGCTGTTATTGAAAACTTTGCTTCTGTAGTGGCACCCTTTTTCCCTCTTTGCAGGTTACGTTTATATGTGTTGTTACTTGCTACACACTCATACACACATTTAAGGTTTCCACATTCACTACTTGGTCATTGTCAAGTTCAAACTCAGGTGTATTATATTAAAAAGCATCATATATTACCATTCAACCAAACTTACGATTAAGTAGCACACAGTGAGTCAGATACTCACACACACTAATAAGGGGAGGGGGAGGGGTTTCATATTAAAACTCTGGTTGGTTGTTTTTTTTTTTTTCTTTTTTAGTCAGATAAATTGGACAACTCCAATAGTCTCTGATTACTTTGAACCTAGGGTGCACTGTTGTAAGGCTACAAACATTTTCTCTTTCAGTATGGTCATTGTTTCAAAAATATTTTGGTCTCAAAAATTTAAACAACATTCAGTCTACAATATAGTTATTTTTTTGTAGTACTACACTATGTTTTTTCTTGGACTTTAATATGTTTTCGTTTAAAGGTTGTAAGCAGTACTTGTTTTTTATGTAAAGACTACCTTATTTCATCATTTGCAGGCTACTTCTTTTTGGGATAAAATTGACCGGGGGACTCATGTTTTTGTCATTGACGCAGCAATAGATAGCGTAAGACGTTCTGGGTCGGGTAATTCAACCCGATATACCCCC
>NC_029779.3:8239924-8269343 GCF_000817695.3 Arachis duranensis | reverse complement strand
TAGTGTAAGGTAGTGAAAGCCAAATTAATAACATGAAAAGTATTTTAGGGCTGATAATGAAAGTAAGTATGTGATACTTATGCCACGCGTTTAGGTGTTAGTGTGACGCGTGTATAGAGACTAGTGGCTTATAGGACGCTATTTTTAGATTAGCTGTAGAGTTACTTTAATATTTACGTTTTTGTTTCGAAGAAGCGTGATTAATTAGTATTGAACACAATTCTGTTAGGTAGACCATAGAGAATTTAAACAATATACATAGTGTGAATGTATTAAGATACTAATTCTAATTTTTTAAATTTTAAAATCTGTTAATAATTGTTTAATTAATTGAAAATCTAAATTTTAATTTTAAATTTATCTTTATTTTTAATCGTTGTTTACAATATGCATTGTTTACGTATACTTTCTCTTAAACCCATTGTTAAGAGTCAGAATAATGTGAACTCATGAGTGAGACAAAATGGTGGAGTTTAGAGCTTGGGCCATAAATTAGTTTCTCATGTTAGTATAATATGAATTTCCATATTAAATCCAAAAGAGAAGGATAAAAAAACTTAAAAAAAATAAAGAGCGGAATAATAGAATCACCAAGACAAAAGGACAGAAAAATAAAATAATCCTTAGTGTTTACAATTGTTTCATCTTGTTCCTTTTTCCATCGAAAACTAGCTGATTCTGACCTCATGAAAAGCAGTTATGTTTGAGGAGGATATTTCCGGTCACACAACCGGAAAAAAGATCCAAACTAATTTAGAAGGGCATGTTTTCACTGGGGACTTTAGCTCACACCTTATCCCCAGAGAGGAAGAGTGGATGCTAGAAAGGAAAAAGGAAGGCAATTTCACCACAAACCCCAAACGATCCTTCAACGACACTCTTAAAAAAGGTAGAGTGTTGATTGATATAGAAGATGTGAGTCACATCTCTACTACTGAGAAGGAGCTAATGGAAAAGGATAAGGACCACAGGAATCCAAGGGAATCAGAGATATATACGGAAGGAAGTCAAATTCCAGAAATTATAGTAGAGAAAATTAAAGGATCTTCAAATTCAGAATCAATGAAGCAGCTATTGTAAAACCCGCAAAATTAGTAAATAATTAGCTAATAAATTAATTATTAATCAAGAAAATAGAAAATAGAATTTTATAATTTAATGAGGTAGAGCTAATTAAAATAAGAATTTTGACACTAATTCCCAAAATTGGATCGAACGGGCCGAACCAAGTGAACCGGACCTGTATTGGACCCAAGACCTAACCCAACTTAATGAACAAAAGAGCTTCAGCTCTCTCTTTCCCCCCTTTCATTATGAAACACGCTGGGCAGCTAAGGAATGGGGAGAAACACCAAACCCTCACTCATAAATTCAATCTTCCATAACTTTTGATCCGAAGTTCCAATTGACGAGCCGTTTGCGACCACGTGACCGCAGCGTCGAGCTCTACAAAGCCCAGTCCTTTATTAGGTATGGAACCTACTTCTCAGTTTTATAACTCTCCTTCTCAAATTTCAAAATTCAATGAGAATCTATATTGAATTTGTTTTAATTTTAGTGTTTAGGTTCGAATTAACTTGCGGGTATTATCGAGTTTAGTTCATTAGAGCTATGGGTCAGGTAAGCACCCACAAATCCTTTTGAAATGTTGAGTTAGTGAGCTTTACATTGAATGTGATGATAAATTTGTTGTTAGATTAAAATTGGTTGTTGACTGGAGTTGATTTGAAAATTTGGGAAGCTTGTGATCAAGCCTTGAAGGCTGGGTTTTGCTTGGAAAGAAGCTAGGATTTCAAAGCTTGGGGTGTGGTATATAAGAGAGGTGTTTCAGGTTTATTGAAAAATTGGTCAAGGTATGATTTCGGTTTCTCGTAATTAAAATATAGTGTATTGTGAAAATGCAAGTTAGTTGGCCGTAAGATAAGAGTTGAATTGTTGGTGTGGTTGGTGATTGAGATTTAGTTAAAATATATATTGGTTAGAAATGATAAAATTTTGGTTGAGGCGGTGATGTGTATTATTATGTGTGAAGGTTGGTAAATGATAATGATTATGTTTATTGATTTGTTGTTTTGAACTTGAGTTATTGTATTGATAACTTGGATATATATATATATATGTGAGTTGTTGATATGGCTTTTGTTGTTGTTAGAAATGAATTATTATGTGGGAGTGATTATATATGTGAAGTTGGTGTGATGTGAAATGAAAATGTGGTGTGTTGAGGAGTGTTTGGAGTTGGTTGTTGATTGCATTAATGAATATAAGAGTACTTGTTGTTAGTGTTGTTAAGTTGGGTGGTTGAATTGTAATTCACTGGGTTGAACTATTTGAATTTTTGGATTTCATTCATTTCATTAAGTTGAGTTTGGTGTGGTTGTGATAATAATTTATTGAAAATGATTGGAATTGATTTTGCTGATTTATCGAAAATGATTTGACTTTGGAAAAAATTTGACATTGCAAATGAATTGATAGTTGAAAATCTGAATTTTATGTTTATTTGAAAAAATGATTTGGTTTTGAACTTGTTGGAAAGGAATTGAGAAAATGGTTTGGGTGGGATCCGAAACGGGTGGCAAAGTCCAAGTTTTATGGGAGGTGCTGCCGAAATTCTATAAAATCTTAGACCTTGTTTGAAATGTTATTTAGAAAATTATAAATTTAAGAATCATGTCATTTTACTTGAATTATTTAAAAAAATAACGAATAATGTTTTGAGTTTTGATTTATTAAGAAAATTTTTATGTTTTGAGTTTGTTTACAGAACTACATTTTAAGGAATTATGATTCAAGGAGTTTAATAATTTTAAAGAAATATATTGGTTATTGTCCTCCCTAAAGTCTTGAGACTCTGCCATGCGGTTTAGTTAATAAATGATTCGCTTAGTCTTTTGAAAGAGATTTAAATATGAAATAGTTTTGAAGTTGTATTAGAGAAAAATCTTAGTTAAGTAAGAACTGGATTTTGTGTGAAAAGAGAACTTGTTTTAAGTAAAGTGGTTTTAGAGGTTTCAAAAAAGGTTATAAGGAGTAGTGTTGCTAAATAAAAATGAAATGAGCAGAATGTGATATGTATATGATGAATCTGGTCTTAATGAAGGATTTTGAATGATTATGAATGGATATGAATGAATGATTTATAATGAAATTGAAAATGAAATTGTTTTGAGCTTGACCTAGCAAGGTTCTCGGTGGTTTACCGCTTGTCCATTGTCGAGACGTATGTGGGGTTCGTGGTGGTGTACCGCCCACATGGTTTTAAAAGAGAATGTTGTGTGGGGTTCGTGGTGGTTTACCGCCCACATGTGTGTGTTATTTTTTCCAATTGAAGATCTTGCGAGGTTCGTGGTGGTGTATCGCTCGCAATGATGGGGTTCGTGGTGGTGTATCGCTCACCGGTTTTCAAGAGAACGATATCCGAGTTAGCTACCGGATGTGTCAGGCTCTGGCAAAGTAACCGACACGTAAGCTCACGGCCAGTAGGAAAGGAATGCATCATATGTATTTATGTAACTTGTTTGGTTTGCACTACTTGGGTTTGCTTACTTGAATATCTATGCTTATTTGCTATATTTGCTATATTTGAATATCTACTTGTGCTTGCCTTGTCTGCTTTATCTGTCTATGCATCGGCGTTTCGGAGGATTTGAGAAAGAGATGAAGAGCGTAGGGGCTAAGTGATGATTTGATTTTTGAGGGTATAGAATTTCATAAATGAATTCTCGTTGCAAGTATAGTTTCCAAACCAATCAAAAATCCTTTCATACAAAAGATTGTTTGTCACTAGTACAAACCCCTAAAATTACGTTCTCCCTAGGAATTGTAATGAAGTGTCTTGTTATTGGTTTGAGTTGTTTTGGGGTTTTGATAAGAGGCATGAAAGTAAATGGCAATGAAAATAAACTAACAACTATAAAAGGCTCTTGGCAAGGTATGAAAATTAGAAGTCCTATCCTAGTTATCCTTCTCAATTGTGATGAGAATTATTCATTGCTACCACTTAGTTAACCTTTACTAAATAAAGGAAAGTCAAGTGGATGAATTGACTTGAGCCACAAGTTCTAGCCAACTCCCAAGGAAGTACTAGCTTTAGTGCACTCCAAACCAATTAGCAATCTCTCCAATTATCAATCAACAAAGGAATTAGATAACTCAAGTGTCACTAATTACTCTACCTAGGCCAAGAGGAACAAAATCTACACTAAAACTAAAAGAGACATTTCAACAAACACATAAAGTGCAATAGAAGTAAACATTTTTAAATGCAAGAATTAAAGGTAACTAACTTCCTCATCCCTCTTCAATTCTTGGCTTAAATAGCATCAGAAATGAGTTGGATTGGGCCCACAAGGCTTTAGAATTCGCTGGCCACGTTTTGCTTTAAGTGAACCAGGTGGCAGCAACGGCACGTGCGCGTACTATGTGCTTGCGCGCCACCATACGTGTAGCAACTATGGCAAATCTCATATCATTTCGAAGCCCCAGACGTTAGCTTTCTAACCCAACTGAAACCGCATCATTTGGACCTCTGTAGCTCAAGTTATGGTCGTTTAAGTGCGAAGAGGTCGGCTTGACAGCTTTCCGGTTCTTTCATTTCTTCATGAGTTCTCCAACTTTTCATGCTTTCTTTCTTCATTCCCTTGGTCCAATCTTTGCCTCCTAAACATTAAATCACTTAACAAACATATCAAGGCATCTAATGGAATCAAGGAGAATTAGATTTAGCTATTTTAAGTCCTAAAAAGCATATTTTCACTCTTAAGCACAATTAAAGGAGAATATGCAAAACCATGCTATTTCATTGAATAAATGTGGGTAAAATGTGATAAAATTCCCAAAAATCAATACAAGATAAACCCTACAAATGGGGTTTATCACTAAGTTAGGAAGTTAGATAGAACCAGGAATCCTTAGATACCTCACTCTGTTTATGGTTTAAAATGTTAGTTTTAAGTTTGAATCTATTGTCAGAAGTTTTAGGATTGCCTTCAACTTTCTCGGAACCTTATATGTTTGTTATGTGGGCACCATTACCATGGTGAGAACCTCCCGTTCTCATTCCATACATGTTTTGTGGTTTTCAGATGCAGGACGTGAAGCATCTTGCTAAGGCATATTGAAAGCTTCTGATAGCAGAGATCCTTGTCTTTGGGACTTTATTTTGAATATATGTATATATGTAGATACTTTTATCTCCACTACTTATGTACTGATGTATTAACTTCCTCTTAAAGGTTATTTTGGAGAAATAGGTTCTATAATTATGTATCTTGTGCTTATTTTGGGTTCTCTTATATATATATATATACTTATTTGCTCAAGCCAGTTTATCTTCGCGAGCCGAGTCTTGAACTTTGATATTTGTACCTTGGAATTCTCTTTCAGTTATATCTATATTAGCTTCTCTTATTTTTTTCGTTTATCATTTACGTGTCATGAGTGTTGCATTTTTTGTTTTACCGTTTTCGATTTTAACATGTTTTTCAAAGGCTCTTAGTTAAAAATCTTTTTCATTATATTATGTATATAAATTTTATGTTTAGAAGTCATAGCGCCTCGCCACCTCTATTTTATATCCTAGGTGTAAAATTTTATGTGATAGGGTATTACACTATGTCGAGACAAATTAAAGTGAGGATATAGTATAATTGGAGCCTTGAAAAATGGGTAAAACAAAATCCGTAAAATAAAAAACGCAACGCTCAAGAAATGAAATTACTTGCATGCTAAGAAACCTAAATGTGATAAAGTTGAATAAGCGAAAGAGTAAAAGAGAGTCAAGAATACAATGAATCTAGCTCCTGACTCAGCCTACGAAGCCAAGGCTGGCCAGAGAATATATATATATATATATAAGTATCCCAAATACCCAAAATACAGAAACAAGTCCCTAGCTCTCCTGTAACCTCTATGAGGAACAAAATAATCGAGTTTCATGGAGGGAAGCTAATTAACTAAGTAAATATATACATAAATTGAATATTCAAAAAACCCAGAAACCGCTCCGCTTCAGGGATCCAGATGCCTAGCGGGGTGCCTCTCGACCTGCATCTGAAAATAACAACACAATATGGGGTGAGAACCGGAGGTTCTCAGCATGGTAAAGGTGTCACGCGTATAATAAATAAGGTCCTAGGAATGCCAAAGGCAATCCTAGAACTCCATCATACAATTGCAAAACTTAATTTTCTAAGCAAAGCCATAAATAGGGGTGGTAATCTAGACATTCTTAAACTTACTCAATTTTAAACCTAACATAACACCAAACTATTTCACCCTTCCTCCAGCCCTTCGTCTTCCATAAATTAGTAGAGACAAGCAATTAAACAAGTTTCCGCACAAGTAATAGGCAGATAGTGCAAGTAGCAAGTATAACAAGTAGCAGGATGTATATATTCAGTTAGGCAATCTCAGGTAATGCATATCAATCAAAACAAACAAATGAACATGATGTATGCATGTCTTATGGCTGATGAGGCTAATCTGTCGATTATCCAGCCAACCCGACAAGTTCAAAAATCTTATATTGTCCCCTATCATGCATCCCCATGAGTCTATGCATAGATTCACATTCATTCATCATTCAAATCACTCAATGGGGGCTATCCATACCCTAGAATTTATATGTGTCCGGTTACCCTTACGACGTAGGGTCAACAGAGTATCGAGTTTCAACCTGGAATACGTGGTGGCAAGTCACGGTTCTTACCCAGGAAAACTCGTATATCAGATATCATCATTCATAAGCCATTTCATTTTCATAATCATTATATAATCATTTATCAAAGCCATGGCATTATACTTCATTTAACATTCTCATCTCCTTCATATAACTCATCATTTTACCCCTTACTATATCCTCAAGTTACCCCAAATTCCTACCTTCCACTAATTACTAAGCTCACTGGTAAAATCTAAGGTTAACAGGGCAAAAATAGGGGTTCAGGGGTTCAAAACCAAGTTTAAATCTTAAAAACTCAGGTGCTGAAAAATAGGGTGTGTGCGTGCGCACAACTCAGAAAGACATCAGGACGTGTGCATGCGCACGAACTCATGCATGCGCACACATCACTTGGTGTGCAAGTGCCTCACCTATGCTAGTGCCACCAATAGAAAGCCTATCATGGCGTGTGCGTGCGCACAAGGGCGTGCGCGTGCGCACAAGAGCATGCGTACGAACACTTTATGAAAAGCACCAGGTGTGCGTGCGCACAAGGCGTGCGTACGCACAAGTAAATTTCTTGCTTCCGTTGGGTGCGTGCACACAGCTGTGTGCGTGGGCACACATCAGAAAACCTGATTCTGCTGCAACATTCAAAATTTCAAATTTTCGCACCAAATTTCTGATGTCCATAACTTTCTCTACAAAATTCAGTTTTCTGCAAACTTTATATTAATCTCAAGCTTATTAAACACTCTTTAATTTAAAACAAATCTCATTTGCATTCAAAATTTGAGGAGCAAGTTATGAACTTTCAAAGTTCATCAAAAATTACTTTTTACCAAATTACACCCAAACCTCATTTTTGCCAAAACCACATTTTTCCCTTTCAAAACTTATCCCCTACTTAACTTAACATACCACCACCATCAATATAACCTGCCCTTAACCATAATACAAAAATTCTTGCAACCTTAGCTCAATAACATCATATTGCGCTCAAATTTACAAGTTTAGCCACAAACGACATATTACTATACATACTCATTTTACCATCATCATGAAATTCTTTGACCCTTATTACAACATTAATCATCCAATCAATACCAACATGTCCAAATAAATACCATTCACTATCTCAACCATACCATTACTTTGTCACAATCACCAACCCTCCTTTCATCACCAACATACAAGCATATATACATACATACATTTAACTCCCATTATCAATTTCTCAACACAATACCACAACAATTTATTCATTAACATCACAAACACTAATCATTTAACACATTTATCCACTTCAACTTATCCTAGAGTGCTCTAGCCTAAGTTTTCACAAAACCTTATATGTTAAACGTGCGAAACCTAAACCATACCTTGACCGATCATCGCGTTTGGACCAAGGCAGCCTTACAAGTCACAATACAGCCCTTCAAGCTTTGAGAAACCAACCAAAATCTCAGCTCCAATCACCACCAAGCTTCCAAATGCCCACAATTCAATTCCAATGCTCATATATATACTTAATTCACAAACTCACACACACACACACACACACACACACACACACACACACACACACACACACACACACATATATATATATATATATATATTCCAAATTCAGCTTTTATGTAATAAAATTGAAATTAACTAGGATTTAGGTTGTTCTTACCGTACCCACATTCATAATAAGTCAAGCCCAATAAGCTCCGCAAGCTAAATCGAACCTAAAACACCAAATTGGGCAAGATTTCATCACAAGGGTTCAATTTCATAACTAGAAAGGGGGTAGAGATTCTGAAATAAAATTTGAGTATACTGGTGAAATTGATCAGACAGAAATGTAGAGCTCGATGTACTGGACGCGTGGCCGCGAACAGTGCGGCGATCGGAGCTCAAACGGGGAAGTTATGGTGGTTGAAAGGTTTGATGAGGCTTAGGGAAGTTCTTCTTCCTCCCCAACGCTGTTCAGCGTTTTTGATGATGAATGGGGAAGAAGATGATTCTGTCCCCTTTTTAATTATGGGTCCGATTGGACCCACAGGTCCGGTTTGGGCCCCGGTTCAACCGGTTCGGCCCATCCGATCTAATTTTGAGCCAAATTTTTTGAAATTGGTATTAAAATTCTCGTTTTGAGGAGCTCTATCCTATTTTAATATTATTTTTGCATTTTTAATTTTTCTAATTAAAATCCGATTTATTGACTAATTATTTACCGATTTTAGCGGGGTATACTCTATTTGGGAGAAAATGGGCAGTATTGAGGTCATTGACTTAGGCAATAACTTTTTTATTGTCAATTTTTATTCTCTGGAGGATCTTGATTTTTCTCTTACAGAGTGTTCTTGGAAGATCTTAAATCACTATCTGTCCATCCGATTTTGGCAATCAGATTTCAATCCTCTTGAAGCCACCATAGAAAAAATTGCAGCTTGGATTAGACTCTCAGGATTGGCTATTAAATATTATGAAGAAAACATGCTGAAGAAAATAGGAGATGTGATTGGACGCACTTTGAAAGTTGATACAAACACTACGGATAAAAGTAGAAAAAAATTTGCCAGACTTTATGTGGAATTGGATCTAACAACCCCCTAGTCTCTCAATATTCCATTAATGGAGTTAAATATAAGGTGGAATATGAAAAAAGTTACAACATCTACTTTAGTTGTGGGTTAGTAGGGTATGAGAAGTCTAGTTGCTCGAAGACAATACCAAAAAACTCAAAAGAAACGGTGACCATGGTGGTAGAGAAAGGAAAAGAAGGTGTAGAAAAAGTAGAGAAAACAACCACGGTGGACAGAGCAGGGGAGGAAAATTCAAATATTTCAAAAAAAGAGAAGGGTAAGCAGGTAATTGAGAAAAAGAATGAAGCATATGGACCCTGAATGTTAGTCCAGAGATCCACATGTGGAAGAAAATGGGCAAAAGGAAACAATACTGCAGCGAGTAGTGGAGAAATGGAAAAAAGAAGCGAATGGAAAAGGCTGAGGTAGTGGTACGAGATACGTAGTGCTAAGAACACAGGAGGATAAGGTAGAATTAGAAGGAAGTAATGGTCAACAGAACACTCCATCAAAGCAAATTCAAGTTGAAATAGAGGCATTAAACAAAGAGAATAAAATTGCCACCTCTAGTGGGACCCATAACACAGAATCATATTCAGACCTCTAAATGAGTAAGTCCAAGACCTGGATACCAACCTAGCCCAACTAACCAAAAACAAAAAAGACCTTTAACTCTACCTCAGAGGAGCTAATAACAACCCAAAAAGTCAATACATGCATATGGAAATTAAGGGGATTAATAGAGGCAGTTGGCTCTTGACCACTATCTATGCTAGCCCGTAAGAGGCGGTGCAAAAGAGACTATGGAATAAGCTCCAATTAATGGCTAATGAGATTAAGGGAGAATGAATGATGGTAGGGACTTCAATGAGATAGCTGAGCCTAAGGAAAAGAAAGGCGACACCAAAGTTGATGTTAATGCGTGCAAAAAATTTGCTGATTGGATTCAGAGATGTAATCTCATCGATTCGGGTTATATAGGTACTAAATTCATCTAAAAGGGTCCACAATAGGAGGAACTTGATAGAGTATTTAAAAGATTGGACAGAGCATTGTCTAATGTAGAGTGGAGAACGAGGTACCCAAATGCAAAGGTGGAGGTTCTAGTAAGATCTAACTCTGATCATCACCCCTAACTTTGTCGGTCTTCTTGTCACATGTCCAAACCACCTGAGACACGATTTTACTGTCTTTTTCACAATAGGTGCTACTTGTAAAACTCGAGAGATTAGAAACTAATTAGCGAATAAATTAATTATTAATTAAGAAAATTAGAAAATAAAATTTTGTAGTTTAATATGATAGAGAAAATTAAAACAATCATTTTGACACTAATTTCAAAGAATTTGGCCTAAGATTGGGCCAAACGATCCGAACCGGACAAACCGGACCCATAATGGACCCAAGGCCCAACCCACTCAGCCCAATATATTAAATGAAAACTCTTTCTTCCTCATTCATCCAGCAAGAATGCTGAAGAGAGAAACGAGTCCACGGAACCCTAGCTCAAAATCTCACTCAATAATTCAACCTCACATAACTTTTGATTCGGAGCTCCGATTGATGAGCCGTCAGCGTCCACGCATTCATCTCGAAATTCTCTACAAAGCCCATTACTCTACTAGGTAAGAAAATTACTTCTCAACTTCAATTTTCTCCTTCCCCAATTTCAAAAATATTATGTATAGAGTGTTGAGATTGTGTTAATTTTGATGTTTTAGGAACTTATTAGCTCGCGTGAATTGTTGGGTGTTGTTCATTTGAGCTATGTGTAAGGTGAGAAAACCCTAACCCTTGTCACCTTACTGAATTTGTGAATCCTAAGGTAATTCTAATGGTAAATATGTTATTAGAGTGAAAATTGGTTGAGAAGTGAAATTAATTTAAGCATATGGGAGCTTGAGATCGATTTTGGAAGCTAGGCTCCTTGGTGAGGGGCTGTGTTGATAATTTTGTGGTGCAGAAATGCTTGAGGTGTTCCGAGTTTATCGGAAAACCGGTCAAGGTATGGTTTTGGTTTCTCGTATTTAATATATAATATCTTGTGAAAACTTAAGGTAGATGACCTTAGGATATGAATAAATGCATGAGTATGTTAATTTTTTAGCACCTTTGATGATACTTGTGATATGGGTTGAGCGTTTGTTGGTGTTTGTTGATTATGATGGAAATAGAAGGATAAATGATGGTTTGATGATGATTGATAAGTTGGTAATAATGAGCATGTATATATGATTGTACATTGAAGGTTGTTGGTATAATTGTGAAGTTTATATATGATAGTTTTGTGAAAGTGAAGCATGATGGATTGTTGATATATAAATCAAAAATTGAGAATCTGCAAATAAATATTAATCGATGAATTAGAATTTCAGGCAGATATAAATCGAAAATTAGAATAATAAATTAAAATAAATTTGAAGATATAAAGTTGTATAAAATTTATCGACCTTTGTTTACAAAGGTGCAGGTAAGCTTGCCTCGTTAAAATCTCTCCAAGCAAAACCCTTTTTGTAAAAAATCTTGTGAGTAGGAAAAAGAGTACAAGCCTGACCCTAACTTTTAACTATAATAATGTTTTAAAGAGGAGACATTCCAGGTGTTAGGTAAAGTTGTACCATCCAAGGACTATAGACGATATGCTCCATTTCCTAGGACCTCAATAATTCGGAATGGGCCTTCCCAATTTGCGGCGAGCTTCCCGTGTGATGAAGGCCGGCGAGCCTGCTGTATTTTTCGTAATACTAAATCATTTTGTTGAAATGATCGGGGATTGACCTTTTGATTGTGTTGCCAAGCTATGATTTGATGCATTGCTCGGTGATGGAGTGTTGCAATATCTCTGATTTCTTCAATTGTGTCTAGGTCTACGTGCCAACTTTTAGCGTGATCGTCTATTTGAGTTATGATGGAAGACTGAGAGATCTCTAAGGGTATCATAGCTTCAAATCCATACACCAATCTGAAAGGCGTTTCTTTTGTTGTTGAATGGACGGTAGTATTGTATCCCTATATAACTTTAGGTATAAGCTCAGCCCATAGTCATTTGGCATCATCTAATTTTTTTCTCAAGGCATGTAAAACTACCTTGTTGGCTGCTTCTTCCAAGCCATTTGTTTGTGGTGTTCTACTAAAGAGAAGTGGTGTTTGATTTTCAGATTCTGCAAAAAGGAGGTAAATTTTTTATCAACAAACTAGCGACCATTGTCAGTAATGATATGCCGAGGTATTGCCAAATCTACAGATGATGTATTTCCAAATGAAAGAGATTTGTTGAGATGTTATTTTAGCTAAAGGTTGAGCTTCAATCCATTTTGAAAAATAATCAATTGCCACATTTAGAAATTTTACCTGACCTGGTGCTAATGGAAAAGGGCCAAGTATATCAATTCCCCATTGATTGAAGGGCCAACTTACGTCAGAATAATGCAGTTCCTCAGCGGGGATATGTATATTTGGGGAATGCTTCTGGCAATTAAGGCAAGCTTTGACTTTGGCACTACAGTCTTGCTGTAACGTCGGCCAGAAGAATCTTGCACGAAGGATTTTGGATGCCAGACTCCGAGCACCCGCATGGGTCCCACAGATGCCTTCATGAGCTTTGGATAAAGCTAAGTCGGCTTCTGACCTGAAAAGACATTTCAAAAGAGGACCAGAAAATCCTCGTCTATATAGAGAGTTATTGAATATTGTAAAAAATTATGCTTGTCGTCAGAACTTTTTCTCATTGTGGAGGTCTTCAGAGATGTTTCCTATTTTCAGATATTACAAATAGGGCCACCACCAGTCTTGTTCCTGTGTTACACTTAAATCCTTGATTAGATTAATACTTGGTGTAAGCAAGATTGATTGGTACAGGTTAGAAATATGTGATTGTGTGCTTCTGAGTTTTGATAAGATCTCTGCTTAGTGATTTTTATCCCAAAGTATATGGTGGATCTCAAACTTAGTAAAGTTATATATTAATTTTTTGAGCAGGTCTAAGTATTTTGCTAAGAGATGGTCTTTAACCTGAAAAAGGTCGTTTACCTGCTGTACGACAAGTAGAGAGTCGCAGTATACCTATAATTCCAAGATTTGTAGTTCTGTAGCTAGCCTTAACCCGAAAATTAATGCCTCATATTCTGTTTGGTTATTGCTTGCCTTGAGGACAAATGTAAGGAATGCTCTAGGACAAATCCATTGTCTCCTTCCAGCAAAATTCCTGCGCCACATCTTTGAGGATTGGATGCGCCATCCACATAGAGGGTCCATTGTATATGGTGGTCTTCTGAGCTCGAAGCAGTGAACTCGGTGACGAAATCTTCTAGATATTGTGACTTGATCGGTTCTCTACTTTGATATCTTATGTCAAATTTAGATAGTTCGAGGACCATTTCATAAGTCGGCCTGCAAATTGAGGTTTATGTAAGACTTGGTACAATGGTTGATCTGTCTGAATGTGGATCACATGGCTTTGAAAGTAAGGTCAGAGTCGTTTGGCTGAGAATACCAGTGCTAGTGCTAGTTTTTCTATCTTCGGATAGCGGAGCTCAGTATGATGTAAGGACTTGCTCACAAAGTAAACTGGTTGCTATATTCTATTTCTTTCCTTTGTAAAGCTTTTTGTAAAATTGGGGGTTTTGAAAGAGTAGTCTTTAAAGCAACAAAAGCATTTTCACATTCTTCAATCCAATTGTAATTGATTTTCTTTTTTAAAGTTTGGAAAAAACTAAAAGACTTGGAAACTAAACATGGTAAAAATCTAGATAATGCAGCAAGTCTCCCTGTTAGACGTTGTAGTTATTTTATTTTTTGTGAACTTTTCATCTCCAATATCGCTTGGCATTTGTCAAAATTAGCCTCTATACCTCGGCTGGTTAACAGAAAACCCAAAAACTTGCCTCCTTGTATTGAAAAGGTGCACTTTTCTGGGTTTAGGCGCATGTTGTAGTGTCTAAGTTGGGCAAATATTTCAATAAGGTCGTCAACATGTTTGTTGGTGGTCTTTGTTTAGCCACCATGTCATCGACATAGACCTCCATCGTCCGATCTGTTTTGCGAATACCTTGTCCATGAGAAGTTGATAGGTTGTCCCTGCATTCTTTAAGCCAAAAGTCATAACTTTATAGCAGTAATTACCATACTCAGTAATAAAAGCAGTTTTATTTTTATCAGATGGGTGCATAAGGATCTGGTTATACCTAGAGTATGCATCCATAAAGCTAATTGTTGCATAACCAGAAGCATTATCTACTAAGGAATCGATAGAGGGCAAAGAGTAAGAGTCTTTTGGGCATACTTTGTTGAGATTAGTAAAATCAACACACATGCGCCATTTACCGTTGTGTTTCTTTACCATCACGACATTGATCAGCCATGTGGTGAATCTGATTTCTCGTATGAATCCGGCATTAATGAGCTTTTGGGTCTCTTATAAAGATGCCTTCTTTTTCTATATGTCGAGGTTCTGCTTTTTCTGTGCTATAGGTCGGGCAGAGGGATTGAGTGCCAACTTCTGAGAGATGATCAAAGGAACAATCCCAGGCATGTCAGTAGGTGCCCATGCGAAAAGGTTGACATGTTGCTGTAAGAAGTTTTGAATTTCATTCCTTTCTTCGGTGTCTAGTGTTGTACCTATAAGGCATAACATGACTTTGCTATAGCCTGGGTGACTTTGATCAGAATGTTCATCGAAAAAAACTCGCCCAGGCTATAGCAAAACATGACCTTGCATTTAGCTTTATTGAGTATGAGGGTATTAGAGATTGGATTAATTACATTAGTCCAACGATTATAATGTCTTTTAGAAACACTTTAGTTTCAGATCTTAAAATGATTTATTCAACAGAGAAAGAGAAATTGAAGCAGAAGATATCTAGGATACCTAATAGAATTTGTTTGACATCTGATGTGTGGACAGCATCTACCACTGAAGGATATATTTGTTTGACAGCTTATTTTATTGATGAGAATTGGCGACTAGTGAGTAAGATTTTAAATTTTTGTCGAATGATTCCTCCCCATTCTGGAATTGATCTGGAAGAAATCTTATTTAACTTTTTGAAGCAATGGGGTATTGATAAGAAAGTATTCTCTGTTACTTTAGATAATGCTTCTGCAAATGACAACATACAAAACATCTTAAAAACTCATCTACGTAAGCAGAATAGTTTGCTTTGCGATGGAGAATATTTTCATGTAATTGCTCCGCTCACATTTTAAATTTGATTGTGCAAGAACGGTTAAAGGTGGCTACTGGAGCTTTATTTAAAATCAGAGAGAGTGTGAAATATCTAAAAGCTTCTGATGGGAGAATGGTGAAATTTAAAGATTGTGTGCAGCAAGCGAAAATTGAAAAAGGTGTTGGTCTAAAATCAGATGTTCCAACTCGATGAAATTCTACATATATGATGTTGAAAAGTGCAATTAAATTTGAAAAAGCGTTTGACATCCTTAGTGTTGTAGGAGCTTATAAACATTGTTTGACAAATGAAGAATGGAGCTTAGGAAAAAAATGTGTGAATTTTTAGAGCCATTTTATGAAACTACAAACCTCATTTCGGGTTCATCATATCCAACCTCAAATTTGTATTTTATGCAAGTTTGGAAAATTGAATGTCTTTTGGAAGACACTCAAATTTGTGATGATGTTGTTATTATGAATATGGCTTACAGAATGAAGATGAAGTTTGATAAATATTGGAACAATTATAGTACCGTCTTGGCTTTTGGGGCCATTCTTGATACTTAATTAAAGTTAAAGTTCTTGAGGGTTTGTTACAAAAAACTAGATCCTTCAACCTTTGAATTGAAGGCAAATGAAGTATTGGAGAAATTTAAAAGGTTGTATGGAGAGTATATAAATACTTTTGGTGGTTCAACAATTTTTCAAAATAGTAACGAATCTCCTAAGTTACCTGAAGAAGGAAGGGTTACAAAGAAGAGCAAAATGGTGATGAAGATATTTAATTTTAATATAGTATTATTTTTCTCCTATTATATTTATTCGTTGCTTAAATAATCTTTATACTACATCTTTTAGGAGTTCAGAGAATTCGACTGTGAAACCCAAACTTCCAAGGATAAAGATGAATTAGAGATTTATCTAAAGGAAGGTTTGATTCACACCAACGAAGATGATTTGAAGTATGTTATGCTGAATTTTTGGAAGACTAATGAGGATAAGTTTCCCACTCTGTCAGTTATGGCCAGAGATGTTTTAAGTATTCCCATCACTACGATAGTATCTGAGTCTGCATTCAGTATTAGTGGATGTGTTTTAAAAAAATACAGAAGTTCCACTCTTCATGAGCATGTCAAAATGCTTATTTGCACAAGGAGTTGGTTACGTGGATTTATTCCAAATCATGAAGGTAAACATTTATGCTATTTTTTAAATATTATTTTAAATTGAATTTCTAACTGTTTTTAATTGGTTGATTTTAGATAATGAAATTGGTGAAATTCATGAAGAAAAAGTTTCAATAGAAACGATGCATCCCCCTCAACATTTATGATTTTAGATGATGAATTTTTGTGTCAACTTTATTTAGATTTTCTAGAGACATTATTGATGGGAGATACTAAAGAGTAAGGAGAAGGGTGATGAGATAGTGAATGCCATTTTTGATTTCTTGATGTATATAGTTAAAAGTTGGATTTAATATGATCAATGCACATCATTAACATTTATTTTTCAATTTCTTTATTTTCTATGCATAAAAATGACAAAGGGATAGAACAAACTAATGTTTTTAATAAATTTTATGTGTGTTGTTGAGATAGAGAATGTAATAAAAAAAGAGGATTAGGTGGCCTATGGGTTGGCCCTAAGGTTTTTGGCTCTGAGGACTTTTTAAAAATTTGATCCTATTAGTTATAGGACTTTTTATTCTTTTGGCCCTATAAAGTACGGCCAAACATATTGACATATGTAGTTCACAGTTCACAATTCAACTATTTTGAAATCACAAAGAGGGACAGAGAAAGGGTAGTCATAGACCTACCTCGGTTTATTAACAAGAGAATTAAAATGGGTCATGCAAACAAACAAAGAAGAAACTGAGAGAGGGACAAAAAACGAAAAAACTCACCTCTGATTCCGCGTGAAGGAGGAGGAGCAGCCACTGATTTCGTCCATTGCGTCAAGAAGGAGGAGCACCGCGTTAGGGAGGAGGAGCAGCCACCACATCGTCCACTGGGTACGCCATTGTCGTAGGAGAAGCAGAGCGCAGAAGTCAGCCACGTCATAGGGGGAGAAAAACGCAGAAGTACAATGTAGAAGAGGAGGTGGAAGAGCACCACGCTGTTTCACGTCTTCAGCATCACCGTTTCAGCATCTTGTTCTCGGGTCAGGGAGGAGGAGATCAGATTTGGGACTTTTAGGGCTTGTAGGGCCAATCCTGTTTTAATTTTTGTTCGGAGGGCTTAATTAGGACTAGAGCTTATAAAATATGATTTTGTAATTTTGGGGCTATAGACTAGAATTATTTTGGAGGGTTTAGGGTCAGCCCTAAGGTTTCGGGCTCAATTGACACCAATAGCTCCATAACATCCACGTGAAGACGATAATAACAAGTTTAATTTAAAAATTTTGCGACTCTGGGAACAACAATTAAAGTTTTGGAACTCTAATAAATCTTGATCACATAGAACTTGGATGAAAAATCTAAATCACAATAAATTAATGTACCAAATCATGACGTCGTTAACGGAGATTAGTTCAAAGATTAATGTGAGTTACAATTATAAATTTTGGAGTCCAATTTGAGTCCATTAGAATTTTAAGGGTCAAATTGAATCTGACTTCAAATTTCATGGATCAAATTGAGTATTAACTCGTCATAGTTGATCTCCCTCAAGATCTCATTTGTAAATACTAGCCATGATGGCAGCGTTTGGTTTGAGAAACATAGACACAGAGGCATAGACACGGCAGTACACATTCATTATTTATTTGTTGAGACAGATTTTTAGCAGACACGGATGAACACGCAAGTACACAAATACACAAAATTTGTGTACTAGACCGAGGGATGGAACACAAATTTTTAGACATAGACACAATTTTTTTCATTTTTTTTAATTATGTCCTTTATAGATCTTATTTCTCCTTTCTCTCTCTGCATCAGATCTTCTTCCTTTTCTCCCTCACACCCAAACCACCATCTTCACCTTTCTCCTCCCTTTCTCCAACCAAACAACCGTTGCCTCTCTTCGTTCCCTCCTTCCTCTTTCTCTTTTTTCTTTGTTCTTCGCTTCTATTCTATCACCGTCGTCGTCACCTTTTGCCATAGTTGCCTAGAGATTCGTTTTTCACGTTATCTTCAAATTCGTTATTCTTCTTCTCCCTCTTCAAGTCCGCCACTTCCGCTTCTTTCCTGCTGCCTCTCCACTCCGCATTTCTCCGATTCTTTCTCTTTGTCCACTCTTTTCCAGATTTGTTTTAATCTTTTTTCTTTAAAAAAAATTGTTGAATTGATTATTAAATAGAGTTCTTTCTGCCATTAATAGTTAAATTTATTGTTAAAATTATTGAAATTTTGTTATTTATTTTTTGACATTGATAAAGAATCTAGTAATAGTTGTGGTGAAGGTAGATAATAAGGATATTATAGACTTTTTAATAATTTATGTGTCTTGTATGTTTATATCTTCTTTATTTATGTTTCAGTGTCTATGTCTTTTTGGTATACACTAATCAAAAGCAGCCGTTATAAACATAAGAGGTGCATAAATCAGAATTATGACTCAGCCGATATAAACTCAGCCGATAAATGAAAATAATTATGACTTTTAGGCTTTTAGTTATCCTTTTTTATGTTAGTATTTAGTGTTTGAGGGGTCCTAAATCATTATAATCACTAGTGACATTTAATTGTATTTTTAATATTTAGCGAGACTTTAATACTTAGTAGATTTTTTTTTTTCAAAGAGTTTATCTATTTTGTGGCTTTTGTGCCATAAAGCACATGATAACAACAATGTAAAAAGTATTTACACCAATCAACATTCAATCCATCAAATATTCTGATTGATCATATATATTTATTTTATGATTAAAATCATTTTAATAACAATCTTAGTCCTTATACAATTACTAATTCAAGCCACTACGATTCTAGGAATCACTGAAAAGGAAAAATGTGCCAAAGGAAAAAAGGAGAAAAAAGTAGAGGCAATAGAGTTAAAACTGAATAGGTTGTTCCATAGTACTCAAGTCAACTAACGGTTCTTGACCAACTGCTTACAAGTCCACTGAAAATCTCAAAAATAACAATGGAGAAAACAACAGGGAAAGCCTATTCAAACAAAGGCCTCCCACAAAATGGGGAATCTTCACATATACATTGGAAATAACTCACTTCTGCATATGCCCCCAGTTGACTGCGTTGGCCAATGTTGGTCTATTTGAGACAACATAGGAGAGACGAAAACATACTATTGTATGCGATCAGATCCATATGTGGGCAATGTCGGCGTCGATTGCATGCTGTGAGTTGGATAGTGCATTCCAGGAGCCACTTGTGGTGGCATAGATCCAGGTGGTGGCATGTAAGCATTGTTATGCATTTGCATTGGCATAGACTGCGGCATGGACTGTGGCATAGACTGAGGTCCTGCCTGCGGCGCTGCCCCCCAAGCAGCCTGAGATGGGGGCAGCATAGTCTGCTCGGAAATTGGAGTATACTGAGCCGGAGGTGGAGCCCCATTGTACTGTTGACTAGGGGCACCAACCATGGGAACAGGATGTTGCCCTAAGAGTGACGGCTGGGGGTTCATCACTGGTGTATTGGGAATGGTATAATCCCTACTCCTGTCATTGTTGACCTGTATTTACACAAATCAAAGTTTAACTTTAAAATTTAACAGAAGCCATAATATATGCACAGAAATTTCAAGATTGGGCACCTAAAAACGATCTCCTGCATATTTCCCTATTTATGTACAATTTCAAGCATTGATATAAATGGTACAATCCTCATTTTACCAGTTGTCTTGTCTGTTTACCTTTATACTAAGATCAGTATGACGCGAGTATGATATGTGAAGCTTGCAAAACCCTCCATCATATATGCAGTGTCCTTCCAAAGCTTCCTTGGCCACAACAGCTGTCTGTATATCTGTAACACAAAGCATGTCAATATCTCAATTATGTCATGACAGATTAAAGAGAGAAAAAAAGCTTCAAACCTATCCTAACCTGGATATTGAATCAGAGCTTGTAAACCACCATTCTTATCAAACATTGCAATCTTTTGAACAGGACCAAAAGCAGAGAAAACCTGTCATCAAAAACCAAAAAAAGTTATGATATTGTCAACTAAACTGCATTTCTAATAAATAAATAAATAAGACAATGATCACTGATCATGATTTAAAGTACCATGTGTAAGACATCCAATGTCACAGCATATTGCATATTCTCAATAGATGCAAGAAGAACATTGCTCTCAGTCTCTATTCTTTTCCCATCCAAACCTACCACGGCCTACAAAAATTGAAAACAAATCAATTTTGAAAAATTGTAGAGTATGCAAGTCAGCATGCACAACAGCCTCTTAGAAGAAGACACACATCTTACTAATGTACATGAAGTAAATGTTCACTTTCAACTAAGTAAATTAAGAAAGCATAATTGCACATGCAAACAATAAGCAAATAAGAAATGTCATATCACTCCTCCCTTGAATAAAAAGGTATACTATCAAAATGTTACCTGACCACTTCCCTCCATAGCTGACTGAGCAACAGGAAGGTAAGGATTTGTGTAGTCTCTGAAGCAAGAAAAACATTAATTAAAAGTTAGAAAATCCTATAACAAGAATAAACTGAAGACAAAAGGAAAACTTGACTTCTCGAAAGCCAAAAGTACCATGGAAATTAGCATTACCTGCTCCTATGGCTCTGAAACTTAACACTTAGATCTGAATGTCCAGAATAAGTAATCCTAAGGGTACATGGCCCCACATTCTCAGGGAGCAGATACCTGAGAGAGAGAGAGAGAGAGAGAGAGAGAGAGAGAGAGAGAGAGAGAGAGGGGGGGGATTCACACCAATCATCAGAAAGAAATAGAGAACAAAGTTTTGAGTAATCACAATTTACAAGATCTAATAACTAATTGACGTTTAAGATTGGCAGCCCAACTCATAGTTAGCACAAGATTTATCTAGCTGTAATTACTTAGGTAGGCATAATTAATATGATTATGAAGAAGCGCAACAGCAAAGTCTGAACCTACATAGCAAAGTAATTACAAAAGAAGTGCCAGTGTGTGGAAATACAACAGTTGAACAATGACAAGTCTAAGAAGATGTGCACCGCATCTAGAGCCATATGATCAACAGCAATTGAACTAAATATCATGTCAAACAAGTAACACAAAAGTCACCTAGGAATTATTCTTCCATCCAAAGCATCCTTAGCAGATGTGGCAGTCTCTGCATCTGAGAATTGCACCAGGGCCTGACAAGTTGTAGAAATAAGAATGTGTTCATAGGATTAAAAAATGACATTAAACAGGGATAGGCTATGGTTAAACCTGGAATCCTGCTGTCTTCTCAAAAGTAGTAATCTTATGCACAAACCCAAAGGCTGAAAATACCTGCATAAGTGAATAATAAATTCAATACAATATTTACTTATTTAATAAGATGGAACTAACTAGTTGAACATAAAATGAAGAATGTCTGGTGCCTTCTAAGCTATATTGTGGAAAACTGGGAACACTCAGAAACCTAGAATTTTCGGATAAAAGAAAAGCAATTCATCTCTTACTTGAAAAAAAAACACATCACTTTTTGTAGAGGGGTAAGAATAATGGACAAAACAAAGATTGGATTAAAATAACACTATTCAAATTCAAGTCAATAAATGTCTCAAAATGTTAATAAAGTACTGCTTTAGTTGCTTAAGTCAACATCAGAAGAAATAGAAGATTGTGAGCAAGGACCAGAATAAATTGAAAATCAAGAAACTAAACAATGCCTAGCCAGAGATTTCTCTAAAGCTCTAAGGGGGTTAGCCTAGTCACTCATTTTAGGTAATTGTTTTATTAAAAAGTGTTGAATGGTAGCAATATAATTCACATAGATACTTGAATAGTTGATTCAATATTCAAACAAAGGATTTGTGAAATAAATCCCCTATTGAACTCCGACTCATGCAAAAAACCAGAAATTTAATTCCCCAGATTAAAAGGAACATTTAGTCTGCACTTGCAAAATCCAAGGCACAACCAAACATAGTTGGAACTTGGAACAAAAATAAAATTAATACAACATAATCTAGCAAGGAAAAAATCTAGATATGCCACAAGCAAAATGCTGCCGCAGATGATATGAAAATGAAGCACAAATGCACAAATTTTTAAAAATGGCAACATCCTAAACTATAAGAATGGTAGGAGTTGAGGGAAGGAAAATAGGGAAGAAAGAGGTAGTGTTAAGGAAAGGAGAAAGGAGACAAACACACAAGCGCTATTTCTCCCAAAGCACTAAGCTGCCATCAAAGATATTGCCTTGACATGGGCCTGCTGATTCATTTACATACATGTCAACAATTTTTCCATATATATCCTGACAAAGAAAAACCTAATCACAAAACTAAATGACCAACATCCTCATGATATGACAATTTTAGCATAAAACTAGTGCACATGCAATCTCATACCAAGTGCAAAACATCAATGCTGACTAGGCGTGCATCCGCACCCTCAATTGTCACCAACAATACATTCCCAGGAACATCTGCAGCGGTTTTGTTATTCACTATTTCTTGCCTATTTGAATATTGCAGATATACAGTTTTCCCCCGTACTTGAGCCGGCTCCGAAGATGATGCATAGTATGATATCATTGCAATAGCTTGATTTAAATCTGCCTGGAGGTATTGATATTTGCAACCAAAAATCAGATATTTTACACAAAAGGGAAAAACAAAATAGAGGGAAGGAAAAAACAAAATATCAAAACACAAAACCCACTCACAAATTCAATGAACGCTTGATTTCGATTTGCTCCTACGTTGCATTTTGTGTTCACAACCTTCCCAAATGGCTTTCCAAGTTCAACAAGTTCCTCCTCTGTGCACTCCCATGGCAAGTTTCTCAAATGAAGCACCTTTGACGGCGGCTGAGTGTAACGGAACTGCGGCTGACTAGACACCGATGCCATTTTAAGACAACAACCCTAAACAGTTAAACCTGTTCAAAAGGAACCACAAATAGTTGCAGTCCCTGGGACTGCAAAATCCATTACACAATCAACCATCGGATATCCCAAATGCATCGGTACATCGCATAAATGTACTCTAAGAAAGAAAAATTCAACACAGTGCATTTAAAATTTCTAGATGTCCTCATGCCATTTATTCGATAAAAGGAAAAACAAAATAAAGTATAAATAAGTAAATAAAATTATGCCCAAAAATCAGCTGAAATTCTAAAAACTTTTTGGTGCGACAACAAAGTGCAGATGCAATTGAAATTCTAGAAACAAAATTGCTAAAACGGATTAATATGTAGCAAACAATCTAGTCAATACTAAAATTCATCGAGTAAATTGTTACAGAGAGCGCGCGGTTAAATTGAGATCCACGGGAATAAAAGCATAAGAAGCCACGAAAGAATTAGGGAATAGAAATTGTTACCTGAGACAATTCGGAGAAGAGAATTGCGTTATCCGATTTCCCCACACAAGCTCACGGGATTAGGGTTTTCAAAGAAAGAGATGGAAAATAAAATTAAAAAACAAGAAGAAAAAAAAAAGGAGAAGAAAAATACAAGGGGAGAAGAAAATAATGAGATTTATTTTGTCCGTTATCACCGTCTATGGTTTTTGATAGCGCCAATAATCCTTTTGGTTAAGCGATTACGACAACACAATTGGACGCTCAAGTAACATATAAAAAACCTAACGGACGTGACTGTGCTTCCATTTTCTGTGCTTATTTATTTATTTATTTTCTTAGGTGTTTAGTTTAGAGAATTTTTCTTGAGCTAAAAAATTTAGATATAGAAGGGGATGAGTACACTTTAACATAGTAATTTTTTGTGTTTTTTAAAATTGTAGAAAGTATATAAATATAATTTTTTAATTTGTATTTAAAAAATAAAAAAATTTTGGATACATAAATTAGAGGTTTGGTTTTTGTACCTTTCAAAAATCGGACGATCCAATTTCTACTTCTTAAATTAAATTATTCCACATTTCATTAAAAATAAAATTTAAAATTTAAAAAAATATTATTATTAATTCAATATTAAAAATAAAAATATTTTTTTCTATAGTTAAACGCTGGCATAATTTTTTTCTCACAGTATTCCTTAATTTTTGGAACCAAGAATTAAGTTATTGTAGATTTGAGTTCTATGTAAAGACTATTAGCCAATAAATTATTGTATGTAAGATAGAATTTGAATTCCCAGCACTTACTTAAATAAACTAGTAAATTAACCACCAATTCAATTTGATTGTAGATACTTACATAGTTTCAACAAGGAAGTGACCCAAATTTAGAGAGACGTGTTGAGAGAATTACCAATAAAAATTTTATATTTTCTTTTAAATAAAATTTGTATATTTTCTGTTTAAATGAGAGTAGAAAAAAATACGTTTGTAATTTGTATGTCTTATCTCAATTTTGTAGATAATAAAATTAAGAATGCATGACTAACAAAAATTATTATTTTTAATTAATATTTAACTAATATTTTACACTCTAAATACTAAATTTTAATCAAAGAGTTATAACTCAAATAACATAGTTTTCTCATACTCATTTAAGAGGTCGCGAATTCGAGTTTCTCTATCTTTAATAAAAAAAAATACTAAATTCTAATTTTTTAAACTCTAAAATTTAAATTCTAATAGTATAAAAATAAGGTATTGGCAAAGTATTAGCCAATGTTGATGAAAAAGTTTTGACTCCTTAATATTTTTCTAAAATTAAAATCGTAGACAAAATTTAGTCTTTCTAATATCTTTCATCTTAAACTCTTTTTTTAAAGCTTTTATAATGTTGGAATCTCTTTAAGGGTTTCAATGATATTTAAATCATCAACATACACCGTAATTATAATGAATCCAGATGCAGATTTCTTTATGAAAACACATGGGCAGATATTATCATTCTTAAATCCGTTTCTGGTCAAATACTCAATAAGATAATTATACAATATTCGTCCAAATTGCTTTAGACCATATAAAGATCTTTGTAATTTTACTAAGTATAACCCCTGTGAATATTCATGGAATCGTTTAGATATCTTTAGTCCTTTAGGGACTTTCATATAGATATCACGATCTAATGATCTGTATAAATAGGCTGTTATCACATCTATTAGATGCATATGCAGTTTATGGTATGCGGATAAACTGACCAAAAAATGCAATGTTATTGCATCTACTGTTAATGTTGCAAGTGTGAGGAGTGTATGAAGTGAGTCCCACATAAAAAAAGCAAGGAAGAGTGAGGAGTTTATAAGATGAGAGACCCATTAACTTACTACCTTAAGGTTTTGATTTGGATGTGGTGTCTTCTCATCTTATGTTCTCTCACTTAATTCCTCCCTGAAATCTGCCTAGTTGTCGAGAGTTCCCCACAGCTGCCCAACAAAGTGGTATCAAAGCCGATGGTTAATCGGTCTGGTGGTTTTAAGGGGTATTCAAGGTGAAGTATCGAAAGTCTTCCCGACAAAGGTGCTCCGGGCGGCGTGTCCCACGGTGTTTTGCAGCGGTGTGATAAACGAATACTCGTGGTGGAGGAGCTAGAAAGAGGGGGAGTTGATGCTTGATATGGAGGCTCACACTTAGGGGAAGATTGTTAATGTTACAAGTGTGAGGAGTGTATGAAGTTAGTCCCACATCAAAGAAAGCAAGGAAGAGTGAGGAGTTTATAAGATGAGACCCATTAACTTACTACCTTAATGTTTTGAGTTAGATGTGGTGTCTTCTCATCTTATGTTCTCTCACTTGATTCCTTCTCGAAGTCTTCCCGGTTGTCAAGAGCTCCCCACGGTTGGCCCAACAAAGTAGCATCAGAGCAATCGGAGGGCTTTGTTGTTAAAGAAAAGAAAAATGTGGTACAAGATATTTGAATATGTTATGGGGAGCATGGTTACCGTAAAACAACTTCGGATTATTGTGTATTTGTGCAAAAATTTTCTGATGGTGATTTTATCATTCTTTTACTTTATGTGGATGATATTTTGATTGTGGGCAAGAATGCTTTGAGGATTAATGAGTTGAAGAAACAGTTGAGCAAGTTCTTTGCTATGAAGGACTTGGGTCTTGCCAAACAGATTGTGGGCATGACTATTACTCGTTATAGAGATTCCAAGAAACTTTATTTGTCACAGAAGAAGTACACAAAGAAGGTGCTTCAAAGGTTTGGCATGAATGATGCCAAATATGTTGCTAGTTCTTTTGCTCCTCATTTTAAGTTAAGCACCAGGCAATGTCCAACCACTGATGAAGAGAATCAAACAATGGATGAAATTCCTTAAGTCTCAGCTGTTGGAAGCTTGATGTATGCTATGGTGTGTACTAGACCAGACATTGCTCATGCGGTTGGTATTGTGAGTCATTTTCTCTCTAATCCAGGTAAAAAATATTGGAATGCTGTTAAATGGATTATGAGATATCTCAAAGGTACAACTAACTTGAGTTTGAGTTTTGGTGTTGAGAAACCTTTGCTAGTTGGCTTTACTATGCAGACATGGCAGGATATATTGATTCTCGAAAGTCTACTTCAGGTTATTTGGCCGAATTTGCAGGGGGAGCTATTTCGTGGCAGTCAAGGTTACAGAAGTGTGTTGCACTTTCTACCACAGAAGCAGAGTTTATTGCAGCAACTGAAGAATGTAAAGAGTTATTGTGGATGAAGAAGTTTCTTGTAGCACTTGGTTTCAAGCAAGACCGTTATGTGTTGTTGTGTGATAGTCAAAGTGCTATTCATCTTGCCAAGAATTCTATTTTTTATGCAAGATCTAAACATATCGATGTTAAGTATCACTGAATATGGGATGTGTTAGATTCTAAGTTGTTAGAACTTGAGAAAGTTCACACTGATGACAATGGTGTTGATATGATGACAAAAGCATTGTCAAGATAAAAGCTTGAAACATGTTGTTTGATCACCGAAATCCACCTAGTAAAGAAGGGGGAAATTTGATGGTTTTTTTTCTCTACTTTGTGAGGCTCAAGCCCAACATTTTGAGGGTGTCCCTTTGTGCTCATTGTACCACAACCCTAATAATATTTTGGGGTCAATTTTGAGAGTGAGAGAGTAGCCACCAAGTGAGAGAGAAGAGGGAAAACAAAGTTTTCGTTTTTATGCAAAAGCAGTAAATTTCAAAAGGTCGTTTCTCATTCATTCACCGTTGGATCGGCTTGAAATTTGAACTACGAGTTCCACTCACCTTGTTCTTCATTCTGGTCGGTGAAGATGTTGATTGGAAGTATTCAGTGAGAGAAATTAGCTTCGCAAGGGAGAAATTAGGTTTCTCATTTTTACACAGAGCAGCAATGTTTGAACGGCAGTTTCTCATTTTTTCACCGTTGGATCGACGTGAAATTTGGACTGTATTTTATTTGGAGGTCTTCAGAGGGAGAAATTGGCTTTGACAGCAGCTCTGTTTTTTGGGTATTTTTCATCTTCTTGCTTTTTAAGTTTAATTACTCTGTTGGTCCATATAGTTTCATGAAATTTTTAATTAGGTCCTTATACTTTTTTTCTTTTTAATTGAGTCCCTGCACTAATTTTTTTTCAATTAAATCCTTTTTAGTAGTAATTGGCTTAATTTTATAGGGACCCAACTAAAAAAAATTGGTATAAGGACCTAAATAAAAGGAAGAAAAAGTATAGGGACCCAATTAAAAAAAAATTTGGTGCAAGGACTCAATTAAAAAGAAAAAAAGTATAGGGACCTAATTGAAAATTTTGCAAAACTATAGGGACCAACAAAGTAATTAAACCTACTTTTTATTTGTAAGCTTAATCTCAGTGTGTTCTTATTATTGCTTTACTTGTTATATTTGTTTGTTCATAGTTGTTGCCATATTATGTTGTGAGTGCTTCCATATTGTTCTTGTGTTGGACATTTGTGTCGTTTTCACTGCTAGGCTCTTTCATACTGGTAGTAAGTTAATGGGTCTCTCATCTTATAAACTCCTTACTCTTCCTTGCTTTCTTTGATGTGGGACTAACTTCATACACTCCTCACACTTGCAACATTAACAATCTTCCCCTCAAGTGTGAACCTCCACATCAAGCATCAACTCCCTCTCTTTCTAGCTCCTCTACCACGAGTATTCGTCCATCACACCGCCGCAAAACACCACGGGACATGCCGCCCAAACTACCTTTACAGAAAAGACTTTCGATATTTGATGAGCGGATAATTTATACGCTTTTTGGCATTGTTTTTAGTATGTTTTTAGTATGTTCTAGTTAGTTTTTAGTATATTTTTATTAGTTTTTAGTTAAAATTTACTTTTCTGGACTTTACTATGAGTTTGTGTATTTTTATGTGATTTCAGATATTTTCTGGCTGAAATTGAGGGACTTGAGCAAAAATCTGATTCAGAGACTAAAAAGGACTGCAGATGCTGTTGGATTCTGACCTCCCTGCACTCGAAGTGGATTTTTTAGAGCTACAGAAGCCCAATTGGCGTGCTTTCAACGGTGTTGGAAAGTAGACATTCTGGGCTTTCCAGCAATATATAATAGTCCATACGTTGCCCGAGATTTGATGGCCCAAACCGGCGTTCCAAATCAGCTCAAGAATGCCCGGCGTTAAACGCCGGAACTGGCACAAGAATGGGAGTTAAACGCCCGAACTAGCACAAAAGCTGGCGTTTAACTCCAAGAGAAGTCTCTACACGAAAATGCTTCAATGCTCAGCCCAAGCACACACCAAGTGGGCCCGGAAGTGGATTTTTATGTCATTTACTCATCTCTGTAAACCCTAGGCTACTAGTTCTTTATAAATAAGACCTTTTACTATTGTATTTTCATCTTTTGATCACTTTAGATCTTTGATCATTGGGAGACTGGCCATTCGGCCATGCCTAGACCTTGTTCTTATGTATTTTCAATGGTGGAGTTTCTACACACCATAGATTATAAGGTGTGGAGCTCTGCTGTACCTCGAGTATTAATGCAATTACTATTGTTCTTCTATTCAATTCAGCTT
>NC_029779.3:8236282-8236949 GCF_000817695.3 Arachis duranensis | reverse complement strand
AAACACCTATAATCCTTCATGGAGAAATCATCCAAATCTCTCATGGAAGGATCAACAGAGACCTCAACAAGGTTTCAACAATAATAATGGTGGGAGAAACAGGTTTATCAATGGCAAGCCTTTTCCATCATCTTCTCAGCAACAGGCAGAGAGTTCTAAGCAGAACACCTCTGACTTAGCAACCATGTTTTCTGATCTAATCAAAACCACTCAAAGTTTCATGACTGAAACAAGATCCTCCATTAGAAACTTGGAGGCACAAGTGGGTCAGCTGAGCAAGAAAATTACTGAACTCCCTCCTAGTACTCTTCCAAGCAACACAGAAGAAAATCCAAAAGGAGAGTGCAAGGCCATCAACATGGCCGAATTTGGAGAGGAGGGAGAGGCAATGAACGCCACTGAGGAAGACCTCAATGGACGTCCACTGGCCTCCAATGAGTTCCCCAATGAGGAACCATGAGAATCTGAGGCTCAAAATGAGACCATAGAGATTCCATTGGACTTACTTCTGCCATTCATGAGCTCTGATGAGCATTCTTCCTCTGAAGAGGATGAGTATGTCACTGAAGAGCAAGTTGCTAAATACCTTGGAGCAATCATGAAGCTAAATGACAAGTTATTTGGAAATAAGGCTTGGGAAGATGAACCCCCTTTGCTCACCAAAGAA
>NC_029779.3:8234987-8235388 GCF_000817695.3 Arachis duranensis | reverse complement strand
AGCCCTCTGTCAAGCTACTGACATTAAAGAAGCGCTTGTTGGGAGGCAACCCAATGTTATATTTTATCTATTTTCCTTTGTTATTTTATGTTTTATGTAGGTTGATGATCATGAGAAGTCACAAAATCAATTGAAAAAACAAAAACAGAATGAAAGACAGAAAGAAAAACAGCACATCCTGGAGGAGAACTTGTTGGCGTTTAAACGCCAGTAAGGCTAGCAGATTGGCGTTAAACGCCAGAAAAGGGCAAGAACTTGACGTTAAACGCCAGAAATGGGCACCAGCCTGGCGTTTAACGCCAGAATTGGCATGAAGAGTAATTTTGCTCGCCACTTGGTGCAGGGATGACTTTTCCTTGACACCTCAGGATCTGTGGACCCCACAGGATCCCCACCTACCC
>NC_029779.3:8233127-8234483 GCF_000817695.3 Arachis duranensis | reverse complement strand
GTTCAAGAGTTCTATGCCAATGCATGGGTCACCAAGAACCATGATCAAAGTGTGAACCCGGACCCAAAGAATTGGCTTACTATGGTTCGGGGGAAATACTTGAATTTTAGTTCGGAAAATGTAAGGTTGGCATTCAACTTGCCCATGATGCAAGGAGATGAACATCCTTACACTAGAAGGGTCAACTTTGATTAAAGGTTGGACCAAGTCTTCACAGTCATCTGTGAAGAGGGCGCGCAATGGAAGAGAGATTCAAGAGGAAAGCCGGTTCAACTGAGAAGGCATGACCTCAAGCCTGTGGCTAGGGGATGGTTGGAGTTTATCCAATGCTCAATCATTCCCATTAGCAACCGGTCCGAAGTTACTATAGACCGGGCTATCATGATTCATAGCATCATGATTGGAGAAGAAATAGAAGTTCATGAGGTGATATCCTAAGAACTTTATAAGGTGGCAGACAAGTCCTCTACCTTGGCAAGGTTAGCCTTTCCTTATCTCATTTGTCACCTCTGTTATTCAGTTGGAGTTGACATAGAGGGAGACATCCCCATTGATGAGGACAAGCCCATCACTAAGAAGAGGATGGAGCAAACAAGAGATCCCTTTCATCATCAAATCCCTGAGATGCCTCAAGGGATGCACTTTCCTCCACAAAACTATGATGCCTTAAGGGATGCACTTTCCTCCCAACAACTATTGGGAACAACTCAACACTTCCCTAGAAGATTTGAGTTACAATGTGGATCAATTAAGGGTTGAACATCAAGAGCACTCCATCTTCCTCCATGAAATTAGAGAAGATCAAAGAATCATGAGAGAGGAGCAACAAAGACAAGGAAGAGACATTGAGGAGCTCAAGCACTCCATAAGATCTTCAAGAGGAAGAACAAGCCGCCATCACTAAGGTGGACCCGTTCTTTAATCTCCTTGTTCTTTTCCTGTTTTTCGAATTTTATGCTTATGTTTATCTATGTTTGTGTCTTGTGATCATTAGTGTCTTAGTGTCTATGCCTTGAAGTTATGAATGTCCTATGAATCCATCACCTTTCTTGAATGAAAAATGTTCTTAATTGAAAAAGAAAAGAATTGCATGAATTTTGAATTTTATAACAGTTTAATTATCTCGATGTGGTGGCAATACTTTTATTTTCTAAATGTATGCTTAAATAGTGCATATGTCTTTTGAATTTGTGGTTCATGAATGTTGGCTCTTGAAAGAATGATGAAAAAGGAGACATGTTACTGAGGATCTGAAAAATCATAAAAATGATTCTTGAAGCAAGAAAAAGTAGTGAATACAAAAAAAAAGAGAAGAAGAAGAAAAGAAAACGAAAAAAAAAGAGAAAAGAAAAAAAG
>NC_029779.3:8212145-8232827 GCF_000817695.3 Arachis duranensis | reverse complement strand
CTTTTTGGCATTGTTTTTAGTATGTTTTTAGTATGTTCTAGTTAGTTTTTAGTATATTTTTATTAGTTTTTAGTTAAAATTCACTTTTCTGGACTTTACTATGAGTTTGTGTGTTTTTCTGTGATTTTAGATATTTTCTGGCTGAAATTGAGGGACTTGAGCAAAAATCTGATTCAGAGACTAAAAAGGACTGCAAATGCTGTTGGATTCTGACCTCCCTGCACTCGAAGTGGATTTTCTAGAGCTACAAAAGCCCAATTGGCGCGCTCTCAACGGCGTTGGAAAGTAGACATTCTGGGCTTTCCAGAAATATATAATAGTCCATACGTTGCCCGAGATTTGATGGCCCAAACCGGCGTTCCAAATCAGCTCAAGAATGCCCGGCGTTAAACGCTGGAACTGGCACAAGAATGGGAGTTAAACGCCCGAACTAGCACAAAAGCTGGCGTTTAACTCCAAGAGAAGTCTCTACACGAAAATGTTTCAATGCTCAGCCCAAGCACACACCAAGTGGGCCCGGAAGTGGATTTTTATGTCATTTACTCATCTCTGTAAACCCTAGGCTACTAGTTCTTTATAAATAAGACATTTTACTATTGTATTTTCATCTTTTGATCACTTTAGATCTCTAGATCATGGGGGATGGTTTCATGGCCATGCCTAGACCTTGTTCTTATGTATTTTCAACGGTGGAGTTTCTACACACCATAGATTAAGGTGTGGAGCTCTGCTGTACCTCGAGTATTAATGCAATTACTATTGTTCTTCTATTCAATTCCGCTTGTTCTTGTTCTAAGATATCACTTGTTCTTCAACTTGATGAATGTGATGATCCGTGACACTCATCATCATTCTCAACTATGAACGTGTGCCTGACAACCACCTCCGTTCTACCTTAGATTGGGTGGATATCTCTTGGATTCTTTAACTGGAATCTTCGTGGTATAAGCTAGAATTGATGGCGGCATTCAAGAGAATCCGGAAGGTCTAAACCTTATCTGTGGTATTCTGAGTAGGATTCAATGATTGAATGATTGTGACGAGCTTCAAACTCCTGAAGGCTGGGCGTTAGTGACAGACGCAAAAGAATCACTAGATTCTATTCCGACCTGATTGAGAACCGACAGATGATTAGCCGTGCCGTGACAGGGTGCGTTGAACATTTTCACTGAGAGGATGGGAGGTAGCCACTGACAACGGTGAAATCCTACATACAGCTTGCCATGGAAAGGAGTAAGAAGGACTGGATGAAGACAGTAGGAAAGCAGAGAGACGGAAGGAACCAAGCATCTTCATACGCTTATCTGAAATTCCCACCAATGAATTACATAAGTATCTCTATCTTTATCTTTATGTTTTATTCATCATTCATGACCATTTAAGTTTGCCTGACTAAGATTTACAAGGTGACCATAGCTTGCTTCATACCAACAATCTCTGTGGGATCGACCCTTACTCGCGTAAGGTTTATTACTTGGACGACCCAGTACACTTGCTGGTTAGTTGTGCGAAGTTGTGTTTATGCCATGGTATTGAACACCAAGTTTTTGGATTCATCACCGGGGATTATTTGAGTTGTAGTGATCACAATTTTGTCCACCAATATTTCACCTTGAATACCCCTTAAAACCACCAGACCAATTAACTATCGGCTCTGGTACCACTTTGTTGGGTCAACGGTGAGGAGCTCTTGACAACCAGGGAGACTTCAGGGAGGAGAACATAAGATTCTCTCACTTGATTCCTCCCCGAAATCTTCCCGGTGGTCGAGAGCTTCCCACAGGCGGCCCAACAAAGTGGTATCAGAGCCGATGGTTAATTGGTCTATTGGTTTTAAGGGGTATTCAAGGTGAAGCATCGAAAGTCTTCCTGGCAAAGGTGGTCCGGGCGGTGTGTTCCGCGGTGTTTTGCGGCGGTGTGATGGACGAATACTCGTGGTGGAGGAGCTAGAAAGAGGGGGAGTTGATGCTTGATGTGGAGGCTCACACTTGAGGGGGAGATTGTTAATGTTACAAGTGTGAGGAGTGTATGAAGTTATTCCCACATAAAAAAAAGCAAGGAAGAGTGATGGGTTTATAAGATGAGAGACCTATTAACTTACTACCTTAATGTTTTGAGTTGGATGTAGTGTCTTCTCATCTTATGTTCTCTCATTTGATTCCTCCCCAAAGTCTCCCCGGTTGTCGAGAGCTCCCCACGGTTGGCCCAACATCTACTACAGGAAAATATATTTCTTCATAATCTATATCGAGCCTTTGTGAAAAATTTTATGCCACAAGTCGAACTTTATAGCATACAACTTTATTTTTCTCATTTCGTTTTCTCACAAATACCCATTTGTATCCAACAGATTTTACATCTTCTGGTGTATGAACTACAGGTCCAAAGACTTCACATTTTACAAGTAAGTCTAACTCAGTCTTTATAACTTCTTCCCACTTCGGCCAATCATTCCTTTGTCGACATTCTTCGACTGTTCTTGGCTCAAGACCCTTACTTTCATGCATGATGTGTAATGCCACATTATATGTAAATATTTTGTTGACAATTATTTTATTTCGTTTCTATTTTTCTCTTGTAAAGACATAATTTTCGAGATCTCATCATTTTCACAATTTTCAGTATTTTCAGGTACCTGAACATCTTCTGGCGTCAAAATTATATCAGAATTTTGGACAACTGCAGGTGTCTTTACTATGTCTTTATTCTTTTCAACAGGAATAGTATTTACCTCTTATCTTTTTCGAGGGTTTTTGTCTTTGAAAGGATAGGCCTACTATACTTCTGACGTGAATTTGTTTCGGTGGCCATTTGTCCGACTGGGACATCAATATGAATTGGAGAATTTTTAGCTGATATATAGGATTTGGTAATCCTTTTCATATCAGAAAATGCATCAGGCAATTCATTTACTATTCTTTGTAAATGTATAATCTTTTGAACTTCTAATTCACATTGCTTTGATCGAGCATGTAAATGCATTAAGGATTATGTATTCCAATTAAGTTCTTTTTCAAGAAGCTTACTTTTTCCCCCTAATGTTAGAAATTTTGATTAATCAAAATGATAATCTGCAAATTGAGCTTTAAATACATCTCTTATTTGTATCTGAAGATACCTCACTATAGAAGAAGAATCATATCCCACATAAATTCTCAATTTTCTTTGGGATCCCATTTTGGTGCCAGAAGGTGGGACAATTAGAACATATATTGCACACCCAAATATCTTCAAATGAAAAATATTTGGCTGCTAACGAAAAGCTAATTGCAGAGAAGAGAATTGATGGTAACTTATTGGTTTCAAATGAATAAGTGTTACAGCATGTAAAATGACATGCCTCCAAGTAGATGTTGGGA
This sequence comes from Arachis duranensis, assembly GCF_000817695.3. NCBI lineage: Eukaryota > Viridiplantae > Streptophyta > Magnoliopsida > Fabales > Fabaceae > Arachis > Arachis duranensis. The sequence continues at coordinate 8,229,468 of NC_029779.3, read as the reverse complement.
GATTTATTCTCATAAGTAAGGATCTAGCAATTAATTGGAAGTGTTTAATAAGTGATTCTACTGACCCATTTTGTGTGTGAACATGAGTTATTGGATGTTTAATGCTTATTCCTTTAGCCATATAATAAGCATCAAAGGTTTGGAAAGTAAATTCACCAGCATTATCAAGACGAATTGTTTTGATTGGATTTTCTGGAAAGAGCAATGCTAGGGGGCCAGCAATTTTTGTGATTGTTAGCCATCAACTAGCCATCAATGATGATTTGATGGTGTGAGATTGGTGTGAGATTTTATCCAATGGCTCACATTCTTCTGCTGGTTATATGCTGGCCAAAATTCAATAAAACTGCTGGTCCCCTAGACTTTTCCTTCTGGAAATTGTGCTTTTAATCGAATAATATGAACAAATAATGGCGTTTGCGAGAAGACAATAAGTACACATGTGGCCATCTCGAAGATGCGTTTATTAGGACCATAAAATATTTAAAAGATCCACATGGTGGATGAATAGGTCCACATATATTGCCTTGAATCCTTTCTAGAAATTCAGGAGACTCAAATCCAATCTTTACTGGTGATGGCCTTAAAATTAACTTTTCTTGAGAATATGTAGCACAACAAAATTCACAGGATTTAAGAATCTTCTGGTTCTTTAGTGAATGTCCATAGAAATTTTCAATAATTTTCCACATCATTGTTGTTCCAATATGACCCAATCGATCATACCAAGTTATAAATTCATTTGGATTAGTAAACTTCTGGTTTACGATGGGCATGTGATTCAATTGCACTAATTTTAGTATAATATAATCTAGAAGAAAGTGAGAGCAACTTTTCTAATATAACTTTTTTATTTGAATCATGATTTGTGATACATAAGTACTCATGATTTCTCTCATTCATTGTTTCAATATGATATCTATTTCCGCGAATATCTTTAAAACTCAACAAGTTCCTAAAAGACTTGGTAGACAATAGTGTATTATTTATTATGAATTTTGTTCCTCCGGAAAATAAAATTATAGCTATTCCGGAACTTTCTATCACATTGCCTGAACCAATAATAATATTAACATATTTTTCTTTTCGTAAAAGATGAGTAAAATATATATTACTTTTGAGAATGGTATGCGAACTTGCACTATCTCCAAGGAAAACATCTTCATTATATATGTCCTTGCCACTTTTTTCAAAGAGAAATAATAAGAAAAAAATGAGTAGCATTACACATATGTAGTAAAACTATATTTTTGATTGGAATTATTTTTCTAAAAAGTACTGTACATAAAAATATTATCATATACTACGAATTTTATTATTATTACTATTATTATTATTTTAAAACTTAACACGTTTAGTGATTTCGAAATTTTAAACATAAACATTAATATTTTATTAAACATTATTTATATACATCATATTCGAAATTTAAACACATAGGGAATAAAACTAAAAAAGTTTTTACATTATTTATTTACATAAATACTTTAACGAACCTAAATATTAAACTTTTTTTTATCATTGATCAAATGACTAATATTTTCTTTAGGAACCTCAAAGAAATCAGATAATTCATAATGAGTGGTGTAATTTTCAGCAAAATCCTTTAAAACAAAATTTGTCTCCCTTCCTTTGCCATCCTTTTTCAAATATGATTAATAAAGATCGACTAGATGCCTTCGGGTATGACAGGTACGCGACTAATGACCCATTCTACGATAACAGAAATATTTATCTTCTGTTGACTTATTTTTCCCATTATTTCTTTCTTTATCCACTTCTGGTGTGATCCTTTCTTGTGAACATAATTTTTCTTCCTTCCACGATTTTTCTTGTTACCAAAACATTGCCATTTACTTCTTCTAAGTTATGATTTGCTTCAGAAAATAGGGCGGCTCCAGGTAGGCGCATTTCATGATTTCTTAAAAGCAATTCATTGTTATGTTCAGCAACAAGTAGGTAAGAAATTAGGTCATAATATTTTTTAAATTCTTTTTCTCGATACTGCTACAGCAGGAGCACATTTGAGGCATGGAAGGTCGAGAAAGTTTCTCTAACATGTCACTATCAATTATCTTTTTCCCACGTAATTTCATTCATGAGGTAATTCGAAACATTGCTGAATGGTATTCATTTATAGATTTAAAATCCTATAGATGCAAGTGTGTCCACTCATATCAAGTTTGAAGAAGTATCACTATCTTTTGATGATTATACATTTCTTAAAGGTTCTTCCACAGATATACATGATCTTTTAGTGTGAGATATTCATTTTTCAATTCTTTGTCAAGATGACGACGAAGGAAGATTATGGCTTTAGCTTTATTCTTTTGAGATGTATTATTTTCATCTTTAATGGTATCTTCAAGATCTATTGAATCGAGATGAATTTTGACATCTAATATACATGATAAGTAGTTGTTTCTAAATATATCAAGAGCATTAAATTCGAGATGCGAGAGCTTTGACATAATGAAAATTTATTACACGAGTCTTTCTAAAATTTGATCAGAGTCTCGTGTTGATAACGTGTTGTAAAATAAATAAATAAAAAAGAGAAAATAAATATAAAATAAAAAATATAAATAAAAGACTATCGTACTAATATTAACCAATATAATAATCTCGATATAATAGAAGTGATTCATGTATATTTACTAATATATGTAGTAACATATATATAAAAGACAGAGAAGAGTGTTTTATATATTGACGGTGTAAATTAAAGAGAGACAAAAAATTATTGTTATTGATTATACATACGTATATAAAACTATGCTTCAGTATTTATAAAGGTAAAATATTATCTTTTTTAAATTTTTTTAATATAATTTAGTTTTGAGAATGTGAGCTGCTCATAATAAATAGGCATTCACATCATTATCTTTATCACATCAAGTTTATCATCTTAATTAACTAGAATCATAAAATATGAAAATAAAAAAAAAAATTAGAATAATGTAATTTTATACGACTAATCAATTTGAAAATTATATGACCATCGCTAATAAAACTAGCTATAAGTGATGTTTTTGGAACCACATCTGCAACGCATGTAATTTCCTCAATTAAGTAACTCAAACTAGTTCTTCAAAAAAATATGAAGCAAAGCATAGGCAATTTCATAAAAGCTTGGACTGAACCTAACAAATGCCTCTTAACTCTTTTGTGTGGGTTTGAGTTGTCATTTATTAAACTAGAATTTAAATAAAAATAAAAATAACATATAAAATAACATATTTTAATATTTTTTTTAAATATTTTCAATAATTTTATTTTTATTATTGTTTTGAGTTCTAACTTTTGACTAGTTATGCTTTTATGATTATTTATAATTAATTTTTATTTAATTTATCATTTTTAATAAAAACAATAATATATATTATAAAAAATTAGAATAACAAACAGTACACAAAAATTACAATGATAAATTTTACAATATCAAATAAAAAAATATTCTATAATTTTTTTAGTACTTTTAATGTTTTTTAATTTAGTATTATTTTAGACAGTAAATTTTATTACTTATAATTTTATTGTTATGTATAATCAATTTTTTATTTACTTTGTTCTTTTTAATAAGATCAATAATTTATATTATAATAAAATTATAATAAAAAATAAAAAAATTAAAATATGAAAAAATAATAAAAATTAAAAATGACTTAAAACAAATATAAAAATTCTTATTAAAAAATTATTAAAACCAATAATGACCAACAATTAATTATAATAGGAGTACATAACGAGTACTTAAACTATAAATATCCTCCATTATTTGTAATAATCTCGAAAACTACTTCTAATTTTCTAATTCATTGACTTTCTTGAACTTAGCAAAAGCATTAAATGGAGCTTCACACACATTCAATTTATAGGAAAGTAGACCTTCGAGATTCTGTGTAAATCATTTACATTATCCAATTTGACATGGAGTGACAATAGATATATGACCAAACAAATTTTTTTATTATGCAAAAATTAGTGTCTAATATTGTTAATTATATTTTCAATACTAAAATCAATTAACACATTTTTTATGTTTTTGGTCTAAAATTTTACTTAATTTTCTATAAAAAATATTAAATAAAATATTGATGAATTTGAAAAACTCTAAGTTAACATTTGTGATAACTAAATATTATTAATTTGATTAATTACAAAAATATTAATATGTTGATTAAATATATTTTTGCTATGCAGGTTTTGGGCCGAAAAGAAAGAAAATTGGCAAGTCCAAATGTGTGTTATTTGTAGCTCAGCCTTGGAACAAAATTATATTAATCATTTTGGCTGAAGCAATATGTGGTAATTTGGGCCAGAAAACCAAAATTAAAAGCCCAACAAAGAGGCTGGTCTGAAACTAAAGAAGATGGGGGCACAATGTATTTCTTTAACTTGATAAAACCCATTCTTTTACATATGCTGCAAGCTTCCAACGGAATCCATTTCTAGTGAAATTCAAATTTTATTAAAGTAAAGTTAATACATGTATTGAAAATATGAGAGAGATTTGGTCTTTGATTTGATGGACATCATTAAGCTACACGTTGCTTAGCAAAGGGAGTGGAAAATCAATTCACCTTTATTCTCTTTCTTTGCTTCATTAATTATTGTTCACAATTTCTCTTTCCTCTCTCTCATTTCTTTCTTCTCTATTCGGTCATTACCTAGCAAACCATGGAAGCCATGATTAGACACCGAAGAGAGGAAGAAGCACATCTAAAGACCATCAGAATGATGGCAAGCAAAAGCAAACAAAAAGTATGTTGTGGCTAAGATTCTTATTCACTTGTGGTAAGATTTGGTGATGAGACCTTGACTTCTCCATACCAAAATTGGTTGAAGAAGATTTCGGCCAGCAAGGAGAAGATCTTTGGAGGGATGGCTTGTCTCTGATCTTGCTCAACCACCAGAGAAGATAGCTATAGTGGCTACATGATGGAAGAGGCAGAGATAGGAGCAGATGAAGCTATCATCATCATGAAGCATCAAGGGCCAGGAGTAGAGGTAATTGCATGAAGGACTCAGATTGATGAAGATTGGTGACCAAGGAAGGACTAGAGGTAATTGCATGTTGGGTTTTGCATGAGTTATCTCTTCTCTCTCTCTCTCTCTCTCTCTCTCTCTCTCTCTCTCTCTCTCTGTGGTCGAACCGGTTCTATTTTGAAGAAGAAGAAGATTAGCTTGGTTTGTTTGATTTCAACCTTGAAGGCTTCTCCCTATAGGTAAGGGTGAACAGTCAAGGTTTGGAACAAGGAGAAAGGGTGAGAGTGCAAGGCACAGAGTTCTCAGAGTTACCTAAGCTAATAGATTTTCTTTTCCTTCAATGTATTCTATTTTGTAATTTTTATGTTTAGTTTTGTCATGTCTTGAGTCTCATGAAAAAAGGCAAACAGTGAGGTTTGTATGAAAAAGTCATAGAGCGGAAAAAGGCAGAGAGTGCAAAATTAAAAAAAAAGTCATAGATGTCCTTAGAGTTCCTTTGTACATCTGTGTTGTGTTTCATGATTCTGTGGGAATCCCCTTGTAAGTTTAGTTAGCACTTTACAGTTGAAAGCTTGGCAGCGACCAAGTCAAGTTCAGGATTGGGTTTAGAATTCTGGACTTGTCCTAGATAGGAAGGGTAGTTCCTATGGATAAATGGTGTATGTAATCAAAGATGATTATAGTGAAATTCCATTATTGTTGTGATGGAGACTGGATGTAGGCTGCACTGCACTTAGCAGCTGAACCAGGATATATCTGGGTGTTATTTTCCTTCTCTTCTACTTCATTTTCTGTTTCTGCTGCACAGGAGATAAAACCGTAAAATATCTCATGCCAAGTGACGAGACAAAAAGAAAAATCTCGTAGCTAGAGACGAGACATAAATCTCCAGAAGTAGTTTCAAAGACAAGCAAGTATTCTGAAGTGAAAAGGGGCTAAGATTCAATCCCCCTTCTCTTAGCCACTGAAACCATCAATTGGTATCAGAGCTTGGTCTCAAAGAGATCAAGCTTTGCAGCTTGGAGAAAAGATCCAGATGGCAAAAAGAAGTGGCTCAAATCTGGTGTCCTACAACCTTACAGAAGGACAGTCAAGCAACAGACCTCCTCTTTTCAATGGGAAAAATTATACCTATTGGAAGGAGAGGGTGAATATTTTTGTGCAAGCAATAGACTACAGACTTTGGAAGATCATCCTAGAGGGCCCCCAATTCCCAACCATCACAAGCGCAGAAGGGTTTTAAAATGTTTCAAATGGATGTAAAATATGCTTTCTTTAATGGCTTTATTGATAGAGAAGTCTTTGTGACACAACCCCCCGGTTTTGAAGACAAAGAATTTCCAAACCATGTTTTCAAACTCTCTAAGGCCCTCTATGGTCTTAGACAAGCTCCAAGAGCTTGGTATGAAAGGCTTAGTGCCTTTTTGTTGGAAAATCAATTTCAAAGGGGTACCATGGATACTACTTTATTTATTAAAGCATCTAATGATAATATTCTCCTAGTTCAAGTTTATGTGGATGACATTGTGTTTGGATCGGCCAATGTGTCCTTGTGTGAAGAGTTTGAAAATCTCATGACTAGTGAGTTTGAAATGAGTTTAACGGGAGAGCTAACTTTCTTTCTTGGCCTCCAAATTAAACAAACTCCTAGTGGTACTTTTATTCACCAAGGAAAATATGCACTAGAACTAATCAAGAAATTTGGCCTAGAAAATTCTAAACCAATGGGAACACCAATGCATCCTAACACTAAACTTGAAAAGGATGATAATGGAAAAGATGTGGATGAGACAAGGTATAGAGGAATGATTGGTTCACTCATGTATCTAACCTCCTCTAGGCCGGATATTGTTCAAAGTGTGGGTATGTGCTCAAGATTTCAATCTCACCCAAAAGAATCCCATCTTTCAGTCGTTAAGCGCATCATTATATACATTAAGGGAACTAGTGATTATGGCTTATGGTATCCAAAATCTGATGATTTTTGTGCAGTTGGGTGTTGTGATGCAGATTATGCGGGAGATAGGGTGGATAGAAGGAGCACATCCGGCATGTGTTGCTTCCTTGGGAGATCACTCAACATGTGGTCAAGCAAAAAAAAAGCAACCGTAGCCCTATCCACAGCTGAAGCTGAATATATTTCTACATCTGCATGCTGTTCTCAATTAATTTGGTTAAAAATGCAGTTGGAAGATTACAAATTAAAGATCAATAGCATATCCTTATTTTGTGATAATATGAGTGCTATAAACATTTCAAAAAATCCTGTTCTGTACTCAAGAACAAAGCACATTGAGATTAAATATCATTTCATTAGAGAACATGTGCAAAAAGGTACTATTGATATTCAATTTGTAAAATCTGAAGACCAACTTGCTGACATTTTTACAAAACCCCTCTGTGAAGACAGATTCTGCACTTTGAGAAGAAGTTTGGGAATGATTAATTTAAGTTTTATTAATAACTTGTGAAATTTCTGATTCTGCTCAGTTTTGTCTCATAGGAATGGAGGAGATAAAAATCAGGTTGTGTTGAGAGGGCTATGATCAAGGGGGAGACAGCGCAGAAATAAATCCTTTTAGGCCCCACCAATTTTCTTGATCTCACCCTGACCGTTTTGTTAGTTTTTCTTTGTGTAAATCACAATATCTTTTGTTATCTCATCAAATCTTGTTGGAAGTGGTTATTGTCAAATCAAATCTTTCTCTTTCATCTAATCCCTTGATTCTAGGAAACCACATTTCAGTTTATTTCAAATAAAAGAGAAACTTCCCTGGTTAATAACCACCCATCAATGGTCATTTAACTCCCTCAAATTCTCTCTTCACTCCACATTTAATGCGCTCTTAACCTCCTCTCTCCCTCCCTCAATTTGGTTCTCTTCATCTTCTCCCTCTCCACTTTTCCATTTTCATTATCATGAAAAAGAAAACCGCACCAAAGAAGAGTGAACGGCTTCTATTCTCCCAAAAACCTACCACACCTCAAACTCACACTCACATACACATTCATTCAACTTCATCATCCTCTCCCTCACCTCCCACCAAGCAACCCGAGTCCATGAGGCACAAAGTGATTGCCCAGAAATCCTCTTGAAGGAGGAAAAGTGGAAAGAACAAGGAACTAAGCATTGAAGAAGAAGAGGAAGAATCACACACCTCACCGATTCCATCACCACCACCATCTCCACCGAAGAAAGCCACACCCGAAAGGAGTACTCAGAAAACCAAAGGATTCGCGCTATACAATACCAAGGAACCAGCAAACCTGGAGTCCTTGGATTTCAAGAACAAATTCAACAAACCACACTCTCACTATGATCTGGCCAAGTTCAACTCCTGTGCTTCTTATGAATTCCACAAGGAGGTTTTGGAAAAACGTCATCTCTATGCCACCTATCTCGTCAATCTCGACTCACTCACCACCAAAGGGATAAATGTTTCTCCTCTTTTTGAACTTCTCCAATGGACTCCATTGCTCCACATCCAGAAACCGGTTTACCCTGGTTTAGTTTGTGAGTTCTATGCCAACATGCGACTGATTGATGGCACCATTCATTCATATGTGAAGAGGGTTCACATCACTCTTGATACTGGAATTATTGGGACGGCTCTGAGCTACAAAGAGGAAGGGCCGAGAGCATATATGGCAGAAAAGTGAGATTCACAAATCGGCGTCACCTATAAGGTTGTTCTTCAACATATTTGTGCGAATCTCTCTGGGTTGGATGGCACTACTCCTACCCACAAAGCCCTTGGTCCCACCAACTCTCTGCTTCACAGGATCATCACCCACATCTTGACTCCTCAAAGCGGCTCCCATAATAGAGTAACATTCTCTGACTCTCTCATCATATTTGCACTTGTTACATCTACTCCTATATCTTTTGGCTATCTCATGATCAGACACATGTGGGAGTCAGTTAAAAGCACCAAAAAGGCGAATCTGCCCTATAGAATGTTTTTAACAAGTATTTTTGAATATTTTAAAATTGATCTTCTGAATGAGGCTGTAGAAAACAAAGTGTCTATGATCAAAGGAGGTGGAGCTGTTAAAGGAACCAAGGGCAAGAAATCTGTGGCTTCGGATAGTGAATATGAAAGTCAGCCTGAGTCCTCTAAAGCAACCGAGTCCATCAAAAAAATTCTCACAAAATTTTTAAATATGTCAGAGCTCATGGTCCAATCCCATAAGGCGGCACGCAAGCTAGCCTATGAGAATGAAAGAGCTTGGATGAGATGTAAGGACAGGGTCAGTTTGATGCTGGAAAGTCTTGAGGAGGATCTGGGAGTTGCTAGTGAGGAAGGGGCTGAGGAATCTAATCTTCACTTATCTGATGACCTATGACTCTCTCCTACACTCTTGATATTTTGGACATATTTTGGATATTTTGTTTCCATGACAATTCTTTGCAGGTGCCCCTTGATGCCAAAAGGGGGAGAAATTGGCTGAAAATTGAAATTAACAAAATAGGGGATGAAATTCTTTTGAGGATTCATGATCTTTCTTGTTTCAAGTTTCAATAGTTTGTTGCTACTGCTTGATGTTTGAGATTGATTTATCTTGGTAAAATGTTTGTTATTTTGAATTATTTTTGGCAATTCCTTTAAAGCATTATTGTGAAAATAAATCTTGAAAGTTGCTGTGTCTGAAATGATACTGCCTTGATTAAAATATTTTCCTTACCATAATTACCTTGTTCTGATTTGTTGATTGAAAAATTTTTTAACAAAGTAAAACAGCAATGTACTCTAATTATTTTGTGTGTTTGAGCAGAAAAATTATTTTTATGATAACAAAAGAGTTTTGTTTGTCATCCAGTTCTGCTCATAAATCAAGCATTCAACATTTCAAAAATTAATATGTTGAATAATATAGGTGCCTAAGCTTGATTTCTAAAGTTACAGGTATAAAGCTTCCCTTGGTAAAATAGCATACATTAAGGGGGAGCCTTGTAACATTTGGAAAGGGAAGAAATACTAATCTGCAAAGGGAGTATTCTATACTTTAATCCTTAATTTCTTTTCATTTCAATTTTAATAATGTTTGTCATCAAGGGGGAGATTGATGAGTTTAGAAAACTCTAAGTTAACATTTGTGATGACTAAACATTATTAATTTGATTAATTGCAAAAATATTAATATGTTGATTAAATATATTTTTGCTATGCAGGTTTTGAGCCGAAAGGAAAGAAAATTGGCAAGCCCAAATGTGTTATTTGTAGCTCAGCCTTGGAACAAAATTATATTAATCATTTTGGCTAAAGCAATATGTGGTAATTTGGCCCAGGAAACCAAAATTAAAAGCCCAACAAAGAGGCTAGTCCGAAACTAAAGAAGATGGGGCACAATGCATTTCTTTAACTTGATAAAACCCACTCTTTTACATATGCTGCAAGCTTCCAACGGAATTCACTTCTAGTGGAATTCAAATTTCATTAAAGTAAAGTTAATACATGTATTGGAAATATGAGAGAGAGTTGATCTTTGATTTGATGGACATCATTAAGCTACACGTTGCTCAGCAAATGGAGTGGAAAATCAATTCACCTTTATTCTCTTTCTTTCCTTCATTAATTATTGTTCACAATTTTTCTTTTCTCTCTCTCATTTCTTTTTTCTCTATTCTGTCATTACCTAGCAAACCATGGAAGCCATGACTAGACACCGAAGAGAGGAAGAAGCACGTCTAAAGACCATCACAATGATGGCAAGAAAAAGCAAACAAAAAGTATGCTGTGGCTAAGATTCTCATTCACTTGTGGTAAGATTTGGTGATGAGACCTTGGCTTCTCCATACCAAAATTGGTTGAAGAAGATTTCGGCCAGCAAGGAAAAGATCTTTGGAGGGATGGCTTGTCTCTGATCTTGCTCAGCCACCACAGGAGGTAGCTACAGTGGCTACGTGATGGAAGAGGTAGAGATAGGAGCAGATGAAACTATCATCATCATGAAGCATCAAGGGCCAAAAGTTCATCTTGGAGAACAAGAAAAGATGAAGGGCTCGGATTGATGAAGATTGGTGACCAAGGAAGGACTAGAGGTAATTACATGTTGGGTTTTGCATGAGTTATCTCTTCTCTCTCTCTGGCCGAACCGGTTCTATTTTGAAGAAGAAGGAGATTAGATCGGTTTGTTTGATTTCAACCTTGAAGGCTTCTCCCTATAAGTAAGGGTGAATAGTCAGGGTTTGAAACAAGGAGAAAGGGTGAGAGTGCAAGGCACAGAGTTTTCAGAGCTACCTAAACTAACAGATTTTCTTCTCCTTCAATGTATTTTATTTTGTAATTTTTCTGTTTAATTTTGTCATGTCTTGAGTCTCATGCAAAAAGGCAAACAGTGAGGTTTGTATGAAAAAGGCATAGAGCGGAAAAAGGCAAAGATTGCAAAATTAAAAGAAAAAGCCACAGATGTTCTTAGAGTTCCTTTGTACATCTGTGTTGTGTTTCATGATTCTGTGAGAATCTCCTTGTAAGTTGGGTTAGCACTTTACAGTTGAAAACTTGGCAGTGACCAAGTCAAGTTCAGGATTGAGTTTAGAATTCTGGACTTGTCCTAGATAGGAAGGGTAGTTCCTAGAGAGAATTGGTGTATGTAATCAAAGATGATTATAGTGAAATTCCATCATTGTTGTGATGGAGACTGGATGTAGGCTGCACTGCACTTAGCAGCTGAACCAGGATATATCTAGGTGTTATTTTCCTTCTCTTCTACTTCATTTTCTGTTTTTGCTGCACAGGAGATAAAATCGTAAAATATCTCATGCCAAGTGACAAGACAAAAAGAAAAGTCTCGTGGCTAGAGACGAGACATAAATCTCCAGAAGTTGTTTCAAAGACAAGCTGAAGTGAAAAAGGGCTAAGATTCAACCCCCTTTTCTTAGCCACTGAAACCATCAAATGTTAATAATATCAAAATGTTATAATAGAACAAAATATTATTAACCATATTTAGGAATGGGAAGATTTAATTTTTTCTTTTGGTAACTACTTAAGAATCAATCATCTATAAAAAAAATTAGAATTAGTTATTTAAAACTAATTACGGTAATAATTTAATAATAAATAATAAATATACTATAAAATAATACATTAAACTTATTACATATAATATATATAGATATAGTCAAATTAATTTATTAAGGATAAAGATTAAAAATTATAAATAAAAAATAAGAATTAAAAGAATCACAATTTAATAAAAATAGTTACGAAAATTATAAATAACAATATTCATCTTCAAATTTACAATCAAAAGCTAACTGTACGCAAATCCTCTCGATGAATGTTACCAGGTTTCTTCATATCATAGCGGCTAATGGTTTCGGTGGAAGTGAGGATAACCAACGGATGCACTGTATACGAGGATGTTGATCGCTTCTTTGAGGAAGATATCGGCAGTTAACATGGCAGCATTTTTAGTGAATGAGTTATCTCCATTTATTTTTTTCTTATATTTAATTCTTATGTATTTTTTATTAGGTTGCATTTGTTTTAGTGAATGCTCAAATTGAAATTGATGGTTTCAGTGGCTAAGAGAAGGGGGTTGAATCTTAGCCCCCTTTTTACGATGCTAACACTTGCTGACCTTCAGAGAAGACTTTTCTGTTTTTGCTCGTCACTGGACACGAGCAACTTTGTTTTGTCTCGTCCCTTGCCACGAGACTTTTCTTTTTGTCTCGTCACTTGGCACGAGATAATTCTGGTTTTTGCTCGTGTGTAGTAGAAAACAGAAATGGAGTAGAAAGGAGAAGAAGATTGCACTCAGATATATCCTGGTTCGGCTGCTAAGTGCAGTGCAGCCTACATCCAGTCTCCATCACAAATATGATGGAATTTCACTATAATCAATCTGATTACAATTTGTAAAGTGCTAACCCAACTTACAAGGGGATTCCCACAGAATCATGAAACACAACATAGATGAACAAAGGAACTTTAAGACATCTATGGCTTTTTCTTTTAATTTTGCACTCTCTGCCTTTTTCCGCTCTATGGCTTTTTCATACAAACCTCACTGTTTGCCTTTTTCCATGAGACTCAAGACATGACAAAATTAAACAGAAAAATACTAAACAGAAAGCATTGAAGGAGAAGAAGAACTGCTAGCTTAGGTAGCTCTGAGAACTCTGTGCCTTGCACTCTCAAATTTTTTCCTTGCTTCAAACAGTGGTTGTTCCCCCTTTTTAAAGAAGAGGAAAGCCTTCACACTTGAAGCCAAAACCGAACCAACTTCTTCCTCCTTCAACAACACAGAACCGGTTCGGCCACTTAGAGAGAGAAGAGATAACCATGTAAAACCCAACATGCAATTACCTCTAGTCCTTTCTTGATCATCACCCTTCATCAATCTGAGCTCTCCATCCTTGGCTTCCTCTCCAAGATGGATTTCTGGCCCTTGATGCTTCATGATGATGATGACTTCATCTGCTTCAATCTCTGCCTTCAACCATCACTTCGCCACTCTAGCTACTCCCTGTGGTGGTTGAGCAGAATCAAAGACAAGCCATGCTTCAAGAATCTCCCTCAAGCTAGCCGAATCTTCATCTTCCTTTTCTGAGCATGAAGAGCTCGAGATTACCTCACCAAATCTAACCACATTTGGTGAAAATCTCAGCCACTACATACTTTACTTTTTCCTGCCATCATTAACTTGATGGTCTTGATGCATGCAACTTCTTCTTTTTCTTTGTTGATGAGCACGGCGTCCATGGTTTACTGGACAAAGACCGAAGAAGAAGAAGAAAGAGATGAGAGAGAATGAAAAGAATCTGAAGAAAAGCAATACAAAGTGGTTAAACAAATTAATTGAGAATAGCTTGCTTTTACTTCCCTAGCTTAGAGTGGCGTGTTTGTCATAATAGCCATCAATCAATTCAGCTGAATTTTTCTCTCTCATGTTCCCCATGCATTAATTAACAATGTAATAGATTTTGAAATCCATCACATGGTTAAAGGCTTGGTTCCGTTGGAAGCACTTTGCTTTCATTTTTCCTTGGTTTCGGACCAAGATTGGAACCATTTATCACTAATAGAATTTGGGCTTGTAACATTGAGATTAAAACTGGCCCATTTGGTTAACATTTGCTTTCCTGATGAAATTGATTTCGGATCAAGCATAGAACACATAAGAAAGCATTTGTTTGGGCTTGCAACAACAATATTTATTTTGGCCCATTTAATAATTCAGCCTCATGGCATGAGAAACATGTAGCAAGGCTGATTATTGGGCTTAAACCAGAAATTCATTTTTCGGCCCAATATAAAATCTGCACAACAAAATTATTAATTAAGCAAATATAAATTAAGATCAAATTAATAATTTTGTAATTAAACGATTTAATAATGTTTGTTCATCATCAAAATTAAATAAGAGTTTTCCAAACTCATCAATCTACCCCTTGATGACAAACATTATTAAAATTGAAATGGAAAGAAATTTAGAGATTGAGTAAAGAATACTCCCTTTGAATTTGAATTTCTCCCCCTTTCTAAATGTCACATGGCTCCCCCTTAATGTATGCTATTTTACCAAGGGAAGCACTAACCTGTAACATTTAAATCAAGCTTAAAGTAACAATGTTATTTAGCATATTTATACATGATGCTAAATGCTTGATTTATGAGCAGTTTTAATTGATAATCAAAACTCATTTGATATCATAAACTGATTTACTGCTCAAACTTTTTCATACAGCAAAAAGTATCCAAATATTTTTTCAAATATTTTCCTGTTTAGGATATCAGAGCAAAACAACACGATGAAAAAATTTGAAGAGCAAAACAAGGCAGTTTTTATGTATCACAGATTAAAGGAACTGCCAAAAATAAATTTTCAATCCAACAAGTTTATCAATGATGAATCAACAGCCAGGCATCAAAATAGATCCAGCATCATTATAAACCAAATGCCAAATAAACTAATCATGATAAACCAAAAACAAATGCAGTTCAAACAGTAATGACCATAGTAAAACAAATGCAATAACAACATGCATTCTTTGAACAAGGGTGATCATGAATTTTCAATTTGAAAATTTCATCCCCTGTTCTCATCCCTGTTCCAGCCCCTGTTTTTCTTTGTTTTCTAATTTCAATTTTGGAAATTAAATTTCCTCCCCCTTTTGTCATCAAAGGGGTATCTGCAAACAAATTTTATTTTATGAAACAAAATACGCAAAATATAACCAATATCCAAAATAATCAAGTGTTTAACAGAGTATTACAGGACAAAAGTATCCATATAATCAATCAAAAGTTCAAACAGGAGCCAAATAACACCAGAATTCACATAAGACATCAGATAGATTGTACTCCTGATTCAGAATCGGCATTCTTGTCACCAGCTCCTTCTCTCTTTATGAGTGAAACCTTATTCTCAACATCTTCATTTGTTAGATCAACTTTAAAATATTCAAAGATGCAGGTGAGAAACATTCCATATGGAAGATTAGGCCTTTTTGAACTTTTGACAGATTTCCACATGTGCCTTATCATAAGGTATGCAAATGATATTTGAGATGAAGTAACAAGAGCAAAAAGGACAAGAAAGTCAGACACTGTTACCCGATGGCGTGGACCACTTTGTGGTATGAGAACATGAGATATGATCTTGTAAAGAAGAATTGTCTTATCTGGACCAAGTTCTCGAGAGTTGGTGCCATACCATCCATTTTGGAGAGATTTTCACAGGTGTGATTTAAAGCCATCTGGTAGGTAATTCCAACCTGTAAGTCCCATTTCTTAGACATGTATGCTCTTGGTCCTTCTTCTTTGTAACCTAGAGCCATCCCAATGGTTCCAGTATCAAGAATGATATGACTCTTCTTCACATATGAGTGGATTGTGCCATCAATAAGTCTCATGTTGGCGTAGAATTCACGGACTAAACCTGGGTAAACTGGCTTCCGGATGTGAAGCAGAGGAGTCCATTGAAGATTATCAAACAGAGAGGAGACATTGATCCCGTTGGCAGAGAGTGAGTCTAGGCTGACTTGATAAGAAGCGCAGAGATCGCGTTCTTTCAGAACTTCATTGTGGAATTCATGGGAAGCACATGAGTCGAACCTAGATGGATCATAGTGAGAGTGTGGCTTATGAAACTTTTTCTTGAAATCCCATGACTCCAAATTTGCTGGCTCCTTGGTGTCATTCAAGGCAATCCCTTTAAACTTTTGAGTGCTATTTTCGGGTGTGTCCTTTTTGTTCATGATAATGAGAGTGAAAGAGTAGGAGATGAAAGAGTGAATGGAACCGAATTGTGTGAGAGAGGATGAATGGAATAAATGTTGAGTGAAAGGAGAATATGAGATAATTAATGCACAAGGTGGGTGATTAATGACCAGTGTGATTTCCAAGAGTTTGAAAAGATGGTTTCCTTAAATCAAGGGATTAGTTGAAAAAGAAGGATTTGATTTGACCTATGCTTCTTCCATAAGATATGATAAGACAACCAAGAGATTTTGTGGATTTATTTTTCAAACAAAATGGGAAACTAACAAAACTGTCATGGTGGGGTCAAGGAAATTTGGTGGGGCCCATAAAATTTGAACTCTGCGTTGCCTCCCCCTTGACCACAGCTCCTTCATCATCCCTGTATTTTTATTTCGTCCAAACCTACGAGACAAAACCAAACAGAATCAAAAAGTTCACAAATTTTCAACAGAACTTAATTCTATCATTCCCAAACTGTTTCTTAAGGTGCAGAATCTGTCTTCACAGAGGGGTTTTGTAAAAATATCAGCAATTTGGTCTTCAGATTTTACAAATTGAATATCAATAGTACCCTTTTACACATGTTCCCTAATGAAATGATATTTTATTTCAATGTGCTTAGTTCTTGAGTGCAGAACAGGATTTTTTGAGATATTTATAGCACTCATGTTATCACAAAATAAGGGTATACTATTGATTTTTAATTTGTAATCTTCCAATTGGGTTTTTAACCAAATTAATTGTGAGCAACATGCAGATGCAGAAACATATTCGGCTTCAGCAGTGGATAGAGCCACTGTGGCTTGTTTCTTGCTTGACCACATGTTGAGTGAGCTTCCAAGGAAGCAACACATGCCGGAGGTGCTCCTCCTATCCACTCGATCTCCCACATAATCTGCATCACAAAAACCTACTGCACAAAAGTCATCAGATTTAGGATACCATAATCCATAATTACAAGTTCCCTTAATGTATCTAATGATGCGCTTAACAGCCGTAAGGTGGGATTCTTTTGGATATGATTGAAACCTTGAACATACACCCACACTTTGGACTATATCCGGTCTAGAGGAGGTAAGGTACATAAGAGAACCTATCATTCCTCTATACCTTGTTTCATC
>NC_029779.3:8209199-8211927 GCF_000817695.3 Arachis duranensis | reverse complement strand
GTTCCCTTAATATATCTAATGATGCGTTTAACAGCCGTAAGGTGGGATTCTTTTGGATGTGATTGAAACCTTGAACATACACCCACACTTTGGACTATATCCGGTCTAGAGGAGGTAACTTACATGAGTGAACCTATCATTCCTCTATACCTTGTTTCGTCCACATCTTGGCCATCATCGTCTTTTTCAAGTTTAGTATTGGGATGCATAGGAGTGCCCATTGATTTGGAATTTTCTAGGCCAAACTTTTTGATAAGTTCTTTTGCATACTTTCCTTGGTGAATAAAAGTACCACTAGGAGTTTGCTTAATTTGGAGGCCAAGAAAGAAAGTAAGCTCTCCCATTAAACTCATCTCAAACTCACTAGTCATGAGTTTTCCAAACTCTTCACACAAGGAGATATTGGCCGAACCAAATACAATGTCATCAACATAAACTTGAACAAGAAGGATATCATCATTAGATGCTTTAATGAATAAAGTAGTGTCGGTGGTTCCCCTTTGAAAATGGTTTTCCAACAAGAAGGCATTAAGCCTTTCATACCAAGCTCTTGGAGCTTGTCTAAGACCATAAAGAGCCTTAGTTAATTTAAAAACATGATTTGGAAATTCTTTATGTTCAAAATCGGGGGGTTGAGCCACATACACTTCCCTATCAATAAAACCATTAAGGAAGGCACACTTAACATCCATTTGAAACATTTTGAAACCCTTATGGGCAGCTGACAAACCCCATTTTGACAGTTTATCTTGTATTGATTTTTGGGGATTTTATAACCTTTTACCCACATTTATTCAATGAAATAGCATGGTTTTATAACTTCTCCTTTAATTGTGCTTAAAAGTGAAAATATGCTTTTTAGGTCTTAAAATGAATAAATTTAATTCACCTTGATTCCATTAGATGCCTTGATATGTTTGTTAAGTGATTTAAGGTTTAGGAGGCAAAGATTGGATCAAGGGAATGAAGAAAGAAGCATGAAAAGTTGGAGAACTCATGAAGAAATGAAAGAACCGGAAAGCTGTCAAGTCGACCTCTTCGCACTTAAACGACCATAACTTGAGCTACAGAGGTCCAAATGATGCGGTTTCAGTTGGGTTAGAAAGCTAACATCCGGGGCTTCGAAACGATATAAGATTTTCCATAGTTGCTACACGTATGGTGGCGCGCACGCGCAAAGTACGCGCACGCGCCGTTGCTGCCTCCTAGTTCACTTAAAGCAAAACGTGGCCAGCGAATTCTAAAGCCTTGTGGGCCCAATCCAACTCATTTCTGATGCTATTTAACCCAAGGAGTGAAGAGGGAAACACATGTTAGTTACCATTAGTTTAGTTTTAGCATAGTTAAGTTTTAGAAGTAGTTTCTAGAGAGAGAAGCTCTCACTTCTCTCTAGAATTAGGATTAGGATTAGATTTAGTTCTTAGATCTAGATTTTAATACATCTTCTTCTACTTCTACCTTCTCAATTCCTTGTTGTTACATTCATTCTCCTTCCATTCTTTTGTTGTAATTTCCTTTATGTTGTTCTTACACTTTGTTGTAAATCTACTATTGTTCCTTCCATTTTCTTTCAACTCAATAAGAGGTAATTCATAATAATTGTTCTTTTTGCCCTCTCTTGCTATCATGAATTCTCACTTTGGCTATGAGTGTAGTTACAATTATGTTGTAGGTGATGAGAACTATAATGGAGTTGTGTATCAAGAATGGGATAATCAAAGGTGGGAAGAGCCATATGCTTATGATCAATCCTCATGGCAATAACCCGCACCAATGCACTATGAAGAAGAGCCATTTTTAGATGCATATCAATCCAATGGCTATGGTGAATCTCCTTGTGATTTTCAAGAACCACCACCATATGCCTATGAGTCATATCCTCAACATGAACTTCAACCACACTCACAAGCCTATTTTCAACAAACACCTCCCTATGACCATGATCCTTATCCATCACACCAACCAACTTTTGAACCATATGAGCCATACATGGAACCACAATTCCAAGATTACTACTCCCAAGAACCACCTCAACACACACCACCACCTTACCAAGAAGAACCACCTTCCTATAATGAACCATTTCTCCAAAATGATAAACCCTCCCATCCACCCCAATCTCTAATGGATGAAACCCTCGGTGTTCTTCTTTAAGGACAAGAGGAGATGACAAGGGATGTACAACAATTCATGACCGCCTTGGACGAGGTGGTAAACCGGCTAGCATCCCAACTTTTGGACACTCAAGGAACTCCCATGGCTATATGTGGAGAATTTAAAGAGGAACATAGCATGAAGGAGAGATTGGAAACTCCGGTGGAAAAGGAGGAATCCTACTTTGTGTTAGAACAATTGGAGAAGCCTATGATTATTGAAAAAAAGGAAGAAGTGGTTAAAGACTTAGGAGATGCGGAACGGAAGAAGTGGTTGAAGACTTAGGAGATGCGGAACTTCCATGGGAGCCTAGAGTTATAGAAAACCCCTCCAAGAAGATTGAAGTTGATGTTGAGGAGGAATGTGCACAACCTCCAAGGCATATCCCATATGAAGACTTGGAAGGAGTGAAGCAAGAATTGAGTTCCCTTGGTGATGAAGATCATGCATCCAATCTTCTTGGTGAAGAATCCTTTAAATTTGAAGAACCTTCTCCTAATAAATTTGAAAGTGACATGGAGGTAGATTTCTCTCGTCCTCCCATTTATGACTTGAGTGATGGAGAAGAGTTAGA
>NC_029779.3:8206921-8209027 GCF_000817695.3 Arachis duranensis | reverse complement strand
TCTCTCATTCAAGTGGGTAAATTCCTTATACTCAAGCTTTATTATTCCCCTTGAATATGGTTTGCTTGAAACGGATGGTCAACTTAGATATATTTGTGGCTTTAAGAGTAAAAAGGAGATGGTTAGTGGTTGGAAGCATTATCCTAGGTTCATTATGGCCACATGTCCAAAGCTTAATAGCAAGAGTTGGTGTATAACTAGAGTACATGGGTCTAGAAGGATGTTTGGTCACTTTGTTGAGAATTCACCTTGCTCACTACCCACATGGATTAATGATAATCAACTTGGAGATGGGTGTGAAGACAAAATATGGGATCCGGGAACACATGAGGATCAACATTGGGAGCCCATGGTTTGTGAAGAACTCCATCAAATCTTGGAGATATTAATCTTGAATGATAGAGCTTATTGGAAGTCCAAGCATTGGTGGAAGTTCCAAGATGAATACAAGCACAAGCCACCTTGATAAGAAGCTCCCCATAAGTCCAACTTAAGGACAATAAATAAAAGTGCTAGGTGGGAGACACCCCACCATGGTAAACTCTTTCCATACTCTTTTAGTTTGTTAATAAGCGAATTGAGTTGCCATTGTAGGTAGATTCTCATTTTCATTTTTATCTTTGTAAATATTGGTAGAATTAGTTTAATTTCTTGTTTTTATTGTTTTATTGAGTTTAGTTAGTGGTATAGTATGTTGAATAAGGTTCTAGGGTGTTTTGGTAGCTGTTTGGAGGATTGAAAGGCTTTGATTGGTGCAAAAAGATAGCAAAAATTTTTGAAAAACAGAACACCATCCACGCGTTCGCGCACATGACGCGTACGCGCACCTGAGCATTTTTCGACCACCCACGCGGACGCGCACTGTACGCGTATGCGTGGATGCAAAAAATTCAACCCCAGCCAAAAACTCGAGAGTTAGGCCTGGACTGTGCGAACATTGGGCCTAAGGCACAAGCCTATCCACGCGTGCGCGCACCTGGCGCGTACGCGCACATGACCTTAAAAACGCAATGCACGCGCACGCACACTATGCGCGTGCGCGTCGATTGCACAATCTGCACCCCCGGTACTTTTACCCGAGAGTTGTGCCAGACTTGGGCCAACATTATGCCTCCGGCCTAACTCGATGCACGCGTGCGCGCACCTGGCGCGTACGCGTCCTTCGACCAATATGCCCATCGACGCATAAACGTGCATGACGCACACGCGTCGGTAAAAAAAAAAAAGAGTTTTTTTTCTCCCCTTCCATTTTCTTTTGTTTATCACATTCGCATACTTCTACTCTTCCCATTTTCATTTAGTTTTTGTAGCATGTTTTCGTTTTTTTTTCTAAGTTATTTCAATAATGGTGTTGAATTCTTATACTCAATTATTGAGACTCTCTTGCTTTATCTTGGCGCTTTGTGACCTGTTTAACATTCATTGAAATATTTTGTTCCACATACAAGGTAGTGCTTTAGTCCTTCCTAACTCATTGTCCTTTGTTTTTGTGCTTCATCCTCATTGAGTTAGGTTGGGACCAAATGCCCTCATGCTTATCACTAATCTTGTTTGTGTCAATTCTTATTTGATCTTGATGCTCAATATGTTTTTCATGCTTTAACTTCACTCTTGCATCAAGTATCATTGATATGCCATTAGCGTATATTATTTTCTCACTTACATGTTGTAGCTACCATGTAGTAGGGAATCATACTCTTATTTGGCATTAGCCCCCGCCTATGTTCTAATTGCCTCGATATCTTTGTTATAGGCTTAATTTTCTTTCTTTCTTTCCTTTTGGGTTGGCCACCAATACGGAAGAAAAGAAAATCTTCTAAATGGGGCAACAAACAAGTCATCCGCACAACCATTTGAGGAGCTCATCAATTGTAGCAACCCGTCCACCCTGCTCTTCTTTGCATGCACCGAGGACAGTGCAATCTTCAAGTGTGGGGAGGTCGTCGACCGATCTCCATGGGTAACAATTTTCTTTTTCAACACCAATGTTAGTTAGTTATTGCATGGCATGATAGGTTGCATGTTAGTTAGAATTTGTACATATTTTACTACCTTCTTCTTATTAGGACTACTTGGTTAGAGTGATGATTTCTTTCCCAAGAAACC
>NC_029779.3:8205663-8206506 GCF_000817695.3 Arachis duranensis | reverse complement strand
TGCATTTATATGATTGAGGCCATCATTTCATTAGCTCACTTACCCAAATGGCCTTACCTTTTATCTTCCTTTGTTAGCCAATTTTGAGCCTACGATTAACCCACTTGGTTCTTTAATTTAGCACATTACAAGCCTTAAAGCGGAAAACAATAAATGTCCTTATTTGGATATTTGATTAGCTTAGGCTAGTGTGTGTGAGTATCATTCAAGTGTGGGAACCTTGGGACATTGGGTGAATAAAAGGGTAGTTTTGTATTTTTATTGAAATCATTGGGAATTGGGTACATACTCATGTATTGGTCAATGTAAAACCTTATGCATTGAGGTTTTTGTATATAGAAAGAAAAAAAATGAGAAAAACAAAAGAAAAAGAAAAGAAAAATAATATGGAAAAGGAAAAGAAAAAAATAGAAAAAGAAAGAAAAAAGAAGAAAAATAATAAAAAGGGGACAAAATGCCCCAAAACAAAGTGAAGCTCAATAAAGATCAATGCATAAGTGTTGTGAAATGAAAAGGGATGCATGAGTATGTGAAAAAGTGAGGAATGAGTAGTTAGATTAGAACTTAATTGTATAGGATGTCATAGGTTAGGTGGGAAGTTTAAGCTTATCAAAGATTCAAATTTCAAGCTCACTTGACCAAATATGCATCCTACCTTAACCCTAGTCCCATTACAACCTAAAGAAAAGACCTCATGATAATTGTATGCATGCATGAAATAATTGTTGATTGTTGGATGAAAAACAAATTTTGGAAAGCATGATTAGGGGAGAATTGAGAGAATCAACCCCAAACACCGAGCGGCTAGAGTGCAAACACTCCCGGTGAGGGTTCGATGCTCAA
>NC_029779.3:8168671-8204806 GCF_000817695.3 Arachis duranensis | reverse complement strand
TCTTATACTTTGTTGTAGATCTACTTTTGTTCCTTCCTTTCTCTTTCAATTCAATTCAAGGTAAATCATAATAATTGTGTTCTTTTTGATTTGTGTTGTTAATTCCTTTCAATAATTGTTGTTAGATTTTGTTCTTGTTGTTGATTTACTATGTTTTCCTTTTATGCCTTCCAAGTGTTTGATGAAATGCTTGGTTGGATTTTAGAGTAGGATTTTATACTCTTGGCTTGGAAAGGTAACTTAGGACCTCTTGAGTTACTAATGTCCAAGTGATTGATGATTGGGAGCCATTGACTCTAGTTCTCACTAATTGAATTAGTGGAGAGTTAGGACTTATGGACTAGGATTGATATAGCTCATTTGACTTTCCTTTACTACTAGTTAGAGGATGATTTAATGAGATTAATCCTTGCCAATTCTCATATTGTGGTTAGTGATTAGGATAGAGATCCTTGACCACCAACCCTTGCCAAGACCTTTTTAGCCATTAGTTTACTTTCTTGCCATTTATCTTTCATGTTTCTTATCCAAAACCCCAAAATAACTCATAACCAATAACAAGACACTTTATTGTAATTCCTATGGAGAACGACCCGAGGTTTGAATACTTCGGTTTATAAAATTAGGGGTTTGTTACTTGTGACAAACAATCTTTTGTATGAGAGGATTATTGTTGATTTAGAAACTATACTTTCAACGAGAATTCATTTGTGAAATTCTAAACCGTCAAAAATCTGTTCGTCAGCAGCATAGGCAAGAAGCAACCTAATTGCTTCCATTCTAGCTACCGGAGCAAAAGACTCATCAAAATCAATTCCCTCTTCTTGATCGTAACCTTGGGCCACTAATCTAGCCTTGTTACGAACAACTTGTCCATCCTCACCAAGTTTATTTTTAAATACCCATTTAGTACCCGTTACCTTCTTACCATCCGGATGCGGTACTAATGTCCAAACCTCATTCTTGTCAAATTGAGCAAGCTCTTCTTGCATGGCCTTGACCCATGATGGATCTTCAAGAGCTTGTTTGACATTGTTGGGCTCTATTTGTGACAAGAGAGCAAGATTGCTAGGTTCGGTTTGCTTTTTGGTGGATGATCTTGTTGTTACTCCTTGGGAGGGATCACCAATGATGAAGTCATGAGGATAACCCTTCATAGACTTCCATTCTCTAGGCTTTCGGACAGGTGTAGGGCTTTAATGAACTTCTGGTGGTCTCACTGTTTCAGTTTCTCGTTCCTGCTCAGGAGACAAAACGGAAGTTTCTCCTCTAATCTGACGAGACAGAACTGGACTGGCAGATTCTTCATTCTGGACAGATTTTGAATTTTCTTTGCTTGTTCCAGCTCCTTCTCCATCTGAATCATTATCTATTACAGTACTGGAAATTAAGTTAGAATCACAAAAGGTAACATGTATGGATTCCTTTATTGTCCTATACTCCTTGAGATAAACTCTATAAGCCTTGCTTGTGGTGGAATATCCAACAAACATTCCTTCATAGGATTTTGGATCAAACTTTCCAAGATTTTCTTTATTATTAAGCACAAAACATTTGCATCCAAAAACATGAAAGTACTTAAGATTTGGAGGGGTTCCTTTCCATAGCTCATAAGGGGTTTTCTTTAACCCTTTTCTAATAATTGTTCTATTCAAAATATAACATGCTGTGTTCACAGCTTCAGCCCACAAAAATTTAGGAATATCATTCTCACATAGCATAGCCCTAGTCATCTCTTGAAGGCTTCGATTCCTCCCTAGTCATTTCTTGAAGGCTTCGGTTCCTTCTTTCAACCACCCCATTTTGCTGGGTTGTTCTAGGGCATGAAAAATTATGAGAAATCCCTAAGTCATCACAGAATTTTTCAAAGTCTTGATTTTCAAATTCTCTTCCGTGATCACTTCTCAAATGGGCAATTTTTAAATCCTTTTCATTTTGAATTTTCTTGCAAAGAGTGGAGAAGGCATGAAAGGCATCATTCTTATGAGCAAGAAAAAGTACCCAACCAAATCTAGAGTAATCATCTACCACTACAAGACCATAGTGTTTACCTCCTAAACTTTGAGTTCGAGTAGGACCAAAAAGATCAATATGCAACATTTCTAATGGCCTTTTGGTTGAGATTCCATCTTTTGATTTAAAAGATGATTTTACTTGCTTGCCCAATTGACATGCATCACAAGTAAGATCCTTATCAAACTTGATGTTTGGAATTCCTCTAACCAAATTCTTTTTAACTAGCTTAGAAATTTGGTACATGCTAGCATGTCCCAACTTTCTATGCCAAAGCCATTTTTCAGATTCAAAAGATGTAAAGCATGTTACATTTTGTTCCTTTAAATCCTCAAGAGTTAATCCATACACATTATTGCATCTTTTAGCTTCAAATAAAACATCCCCAGTTTTCTCACAAACAACTAAGCAAACAAGCTTCTTAAAAATAACTTCAAAACCCAAATCACACAATTGACTAACACTAAGTAAGTTATGTTTTAAACCATTTACAAGAAGCACATCATTTATACAAGATGAAAAGTTTTTACCAACTTTCCCAACAGCCACTATTTTTCCTTTTGCATCATCTCCAAAAGTGACAAGCCCTCCATCATATTCATCAAGCTTTATGAAGAAGGTTGTCTTTCCGGTCATATGCCTAGAGCATCCGCTATCCATGTACCACATATTTTCCTTTTTCTTGGATGCTAGGCAGACCTACAAAATAAACTCAAGTGACTTTAGGTATCCAAATTTTCTTGGATCCTTTCACGTTAAACCATCTCTTATGTCCCAAATCATTGTAATAAAAAACAACCTTGTAAACTTTATCACCTATCATTCTTTCACCAAAGAAACATTGAACTGGAAAATGACCACTTCGATTGCATAGCCTACAAAACCTTGGAGTTGCTGTTTTGTTAAAGTAAGTTGGGTCTTGATGCTTTGTATCATTTGAAGATGAAGCAATGTTTTCAAAATGTGATTTTTCAGATTTATAAAATCCCAACCCAGCTTTATCATAAAGAGGTTTTTGACTAGTCAAGATTTGATTCAAATTTTCAGAACTTTGGGTGAACTTGGCTAAGTCTTCCTTAAGTCTTTTAACCTCTTTAAGCAACTCTTCATTTTGCTTAAAACAGTCAACATATGCAAGAATAGAATAGTCACTTTTACAGCTCTTGATTTGGGCTCTTAACTGCTTATTTTCTTCAACAAGATCACAAGCAGTTTCGGCCTCTCTTACTTTATCTTTAAGAAAACTGTTTTCAGCTTTAAGAATGGTGTTTTGTTGTTCAAGTTCTTGATTTTCCAACAGAAAATATCTTATTTTTTCAGAAAGGTGGTCTATCATAAGATGAAGGTCTTCAGTGTCAGAGTTTTGAAATGATACCTGATCTACTTCATTTGCCATGAGACAAGGCTGTGATTTAGTCTCAGACTCTTCATCATCATCATCTGAGTCATTTTCCAAATCTTCCCATGTGGCCATCAGTCCCTTCTTCTTCACTCTTTTCGGCTTCTCCTCCTTTTTCAACTTGGGACAATCAGATTTGAAATGACCCATTTCCTTGCAATTGTAACAAGTTACTTTGCTAAGGTCTTTCTTCATCTTCCTTGAGCTGCTGCCTTTGCCTTTGAGCTTCACCATTTTCCTGAATTTTTTTGCAAACAACACAAACTCATTTTCAGAAGAATTATCACTGGATTCATCATCCAGAGGGTTAGTCATAGAAGAAAAAGCAATTCCTTTCTTTTTTGAATCTTTTTTCAAATAGGTGTTTTCAAAGGCTAGAAGATTTCCTCTCAAATCATCAAGTGTCATGAAATCTAAGCTATTGCTCTCAGAAATAATTAAAGATTTTGTTTCCCACTCTTTTGTGAGACATCTCAATACTCTTCTCACTAGCACAGATTCAGAATGTGTAATTCCCAGAGCATCTAAGCCAACAATGATGGAATTGAACCGTTCAAACAGTTCATCAATGGACTCTCCTTCCTTCATTGCAAACATTTCATATTCCTTGTTCAACATGTCTGTCCGAGTCTTCTTTACAATGATGGTTCCTTCATGAGTGATTTGCAACTTGTCCCAGATTTCCTTTGCCGTTGTGCATCGTGATACTCGTCGGTACTCCTCAAAGCTGATAGCACAGTTGAGCAGATTTATTGCCTTGGCATTTAACTCCACATTCTTCCTATCTTCCTCGGTCCAGCTTGCTTCTGGTTTAAGAGTGACTACTCCTTCAGCACTTGTGGTAGATGGGAATTGAGGACCTTCTAGGATGATCTTCCATAGTCTGTAATCTACTGCTTGTACAAATATCTTCATCCTCTCCTTCCAATAGGTATAATTTTTCCCATTGAAAAGGGGAGGTCTGTTGCTTGATTGACCTTCAGCCAGATTGTAAGACACCACATTTGCGCCACTGTTTTCTGCCATGAGGATCTTTACTCCAAGCTGCAAAGTTTGATCTCTTTGAGACCAAGCTCTGATACCAATTGATGGTTTCAGTGGCTAAGAGAATGAGGGGTTGAATCTTAGCCCCCTTTTTACGATGCTAACACTTGCTGACCTTCAGAGAATACTTTTCTATTTTTGCTCGTTACTGGACACGAGCAACTTTGTTTTGTCTCATCCCTTGCCACGAGACTTTTCTTTTTGTCTCGTCACTTGGCACGAGATAATTCTGGTTTTTGCTCCTGTGTAGTAGAAAACAAAAATGGAGTAGAAAGAGAAGAAGATTGCACCCAGATATATCCTGGTTCGGCTGCTAAGTGCAGTGCAGCCTACATCCAGTCTCCATCACAAACATGATGGAATTTCACTATAATCAATCTGATTACAACTTGTAAAGTGCTAACCCAACTTACAAGGGGATTCCCACAGAATCATGAAACACAACATAGATGAACAAAGGAACTCTAAGACATCTATGGCTTTTTCTTTTAATTTTGCACTCTCTGCCTTTTTCCGCTCTATGGCTTTTTCATACAAACAGAACCGGTTCGGCCACTTAGAGAGAGAAGAGATAACCA
The DNA here is from genome assembly GCF_000817695.3 of Arachis duranensis. Classification (NCBI taxonomy): domain Eukaryota; kingdom Viridiplantae; phylum Streptophyta; class Magnoliopsida; order Fabales; family Fabaceae; genus Arachis; species Arachis duranensis. Next base: position 8,199,772 of record NC_029779.3, on the reverse strand, counting down.
TGTAAAACCCAACATGCAATTACCTCTAGTCCTTTCTTGATCATCACCCTTCATCAATCTGAGCTCTCCATCCTTGGCTTCCTCTCCAAGATGGATTTCTGGCCCTTGATGCTTCATGATGATGATGACTTCATCTGCTTCAATCTCTGCCTTCAACCATCACTTCGCCACTCTAGCTACTCCCTGTGGTGGTTGAGCAGAATCAAAGATAAGCCATGCTTCAAGAATCTCCTTCAAGCTGGCCGAATCTTCATCTTCCTTTTCTGAGCATAAAGAGCTCGAGATTACCTCACCAAATCTAACCACATTTGGTGAAAATCTCAGCCACTACATACTTTACTTTTTTCTGCCATCATTAACTTGATGGTCTTGATGCATGCAACTTCTTCTTTTTCTTTGTTGATGAGCACGGCGTCCATGGTTTACTGGACAAAGACCGAAGAAGAAGAAGAAAGAGATGAGAGAGAATGAAAAGAATCTGAAGAAAAGCAATACAAAGTGGTTAAACAAATTAATTGAGAATAGCTTGCTTTTACTTCCCTAGCTTAGAGTGGCGTGTTTGTCATAATAGCCATCAATCAATTCAGCTGAATTTTTCTCTCTCATGTTCCCCATGCATTAATTAACAATGTAATAGATTTTGAAATCCATCACATGGTTAAAGGCTTGGTTCCGTTGGAAGCACTTTGCTTTCATTTTTCCTTGGTTTCGGACCAAGATTGGAACCATTTATCACTAATAGAATTTGGGCTTGTAACATTGAGATTAAAACTGGCCCATTTGGTTAACATTTGCTTTCCTGATGAAATTGATTTCAGATCAAGCATAGAACACATAAGAAAGCATTTGTTTGGGCTTGCAACAACAATATTTATTCTGGCCCATTTAATAATTCAGCCTCATGGTATGAGAAACATGTAGCAAGGCTGATTATTGGGCTTAAACCAGAAATTTATTTTTCGGCCCAATATAAAATCTGCACAACAAAATTATTAATTAGGCAAATATAAATTAAGATCAAATTAATAATTTTGTAATTAAACGATTTAATAATGTTTGTTCATCATCAAAATTAAATAAGAGTTTTTCAAACTCACCAGAAATAATAGAATAAAAACACTGAGAATTATTCTTTATGTATTATATTTAGATAGACATAAAAAAGATTAAAATAATTATATGAACCATATAATTCCAAATTTTATGCATATAAATATAAACTAATTTAATAGAAAATGATAGTACATAGAATTATAAGAAGAATTAGTCTATAAACTAACAAAATGAAAATAACATTGAAGTAACAAAAGTAAGAAGAAATAACATAACGTAAGTATGTACAAAATGTTTAATCCTCTCAAAATATTTATAATATAATTTAGATCGATTTATAACATAAAAATATAATTATTATTATTTAAATCAAATTAAAATAATTTATCAAAAAAATTTTAGATATAATAAAATTTAAATTAAAAAATAAAATTTTAAAATAGTAAATTAGTATAACATGAGAAAAAAATTATTATTACTAGAGAAGTGCTAGAGAGTCAACAAAATTTGTGATTCTCTCCCTTAATTTCACAACCACTGCTAGTGAAATTGAGAAAGAGAACGAAATATGAATCAAGCGCTACACTGCACAATTTCTACTATTTTCAAGAACTATATTTTTAGTTTTGCTCACTCTTTACATTGTTCTTTAATTTCACAGATAACTCAAGCTGTTAGACTGTGTACATCATTGAAATGTAATGTATAAAAACATAATTTCTTCTACTATCACTCAAATTGGAAAATATGAATTTTTTTATTTAAAATAAAAAAATCCCATAAGAAAGCAAATCAATGTTTCCATCATCCAGAAATAAGAAAAGTTGTAAAAAAAAAAAAAGACAAAAATACACCATGTTTATGTAGTTATTTCTCAACTCAAGCATTTTTCGTATTCCTCTCTAGCTCTTGTATTCTGCGTTCTATCTCAATCTCAAGGCTGGGAAAAGCTGATTCACTGGTCTTTGCTGAGTTTTTACTCAAATGGCAACTACATAATGCCTTCAAATTCTGTTTTCTTCGCTTGCAATTGTATCTAACTGAATAACTTGAAGTCAATTCTGGAAGCAAAATATTTGCATGCTTGAATTGAGTAATCACTGTATGCTAAGATGAACTTTTATTCGTCAACAAATACAGTAGCCAGCTATTTCACATACGTATGTACGGATGGCGAATACAAATGCTTTTATCTTCCTCTAGGAGTATGGAAAACCAATTTATGCTATAAGCATTGGTCATTATGGATCATAAAACTTCCTAATGGATAACATTACATTCATAGATTATAAAATTTTTGGTACAAGATTATAACCCAATATCGCCTTTTAGTAATTGAGACAAGACATAAATATTACCAGCAAAGAAAGAAAATTCGTGTTCTAGGACATGCTATCAGGTACATATTTCCAATTTAGAACACTATATATCCGTATTTTTATCTTATCCGGTCCTAACTACTATAGGCAGACCAAAAGTCCATCAGTTTTAATTAACATCCAATATCTGTTACAATATAACCTCAAGAAGAAAAATGATAGAGGATATATATATATATATATTTTCTTACTCTAGTAATCTAACAACGTACTTTATCCCATATTTTTAAACATTGATGGCCAAAAACAATAAATTATGAAACCTACGCAGAATTTGATGTAAGAGGCGGCTAGCTCCCCAAGGAGGAAAAACAGAGAGGAGCACAAAAGAGAAGGGGATGAACTCACGATTATAATTAGGCATTAAGAAATTAAATAAGCATCATCAATATAATAATCATGATCTAGTTTGACCGAGAAGGACATCCTTATAAGGAGTAGGAAGAGGCTTTGAAACTTTGGTTTCTTCAGGTGGTGGATTATGTCTTATTCTTATTTGATGATGTTCTGAAAGCAGGGGAACATGTCCTTCTCTCGCTCTTATTAGTTGCTCTTGTGCTCCACCTCGCAGCTTCTCCAGCCTCATACCATTCATTTGTTGCATCTTGAACACTTTCACCACATTTATCAATCCACCAATGAAGAAAAATATGGTACCCGAGATTCCTAACCAGATCCAATCCCTACCCTGCCACAGTATCAACATTAATAATTGACTCGGATTAGTTAGTACATGATTCATTTTCCAATTTAGCAGTTCATTCCTATCAAATTAGATAAGATGATCTACCAGTTCAACATTATGCCAAAATCTTTCTCATCAAGTAGCTAGATACTTAGATAGGTTTCCTTGTCGCATGTGTATGCATGGAAGTGTGATTTGTAGTATAATAATCTAATAACAAATATATTTTCCTTTTAAATTTATTGTGCTATTAGGACATTAACTAGAAATCATATCACTAAAACAAAAAAAGTATTTGACCTATTGAGTTATATTTCAATTTTAGACCTACAATTAATTGTAAATGTCATTCAACTAAGATCGGTTTAAGTATCATAACTACACAACAAATTCTCCTAAATCAAGAGAGTTTTCATAAGATAGATATACACTCATACCAATTGTCAATCATATTATATATAAATCATAATATTCCTATAATAGTAACATACTATATGTAAAACATGAGAGTAAATTAAAAGCTTCTTTCAAAACTAATATTGCAATTAAACAAAGCTATGACGTAATTGATTGCTGAATACTTAATCAATTATGCTAGGTGTCCACTAAAATCAGCCACTACTAGTGTAAAATACACGTCAAGAATAAATTAAACTACACATATATCAATTCGTATATCAATATAAAAATATCCCGTGATTGATTTTAGTGTACAAATAGCATTTTTTATACTTAATTAGTCACCACTTGAAGGCTATACTTACAAGTAAGCCGAGGCCATGGTGGATCACTCTAGATTGCTCAATATAATTGAGGCAGGAACTAATCATGAACAACATACTCCCCATCAAGAAGGGGATATACACACATTGCTGCAAGATTTGAACATGACCATCTGCTCTCTCGTAGATTTGACATGAATTGTGAATCGATCCCACCACCCATAGTACAGGACCAGCAACCAACATGTTCAGAGCATGCTTTTCCAATTTGAAGTAACCATGTCCTTTCTCTTCCTGCATTTCCCTCCACATATTACAAATATTAAAGGGGAAAAAAAAAAAACACATGCTACACAATCAGAGCTGATTTGAATTTTTTATATATACGTAGCCTTATTGTAACCTAAAATTACCTTATTTAACTACTTAAAGTCTGATTTTATAGATGTTACATTTACAATTACAAATTTATTATATCTAATGTTACCTAGCTATTCGAACTACAATTAAGAAATGTAAATTAAGATAATTTGAGTGCAATAGTACCTGAAGAAAAATGAAGAAAACGGCAAGAAAAGTAAGAAGCGTTCCGAGCATGTTGAAGAGGGGAACAGCGAATTCGACGAAGGCGAGCTGAGGATCAAAGGCCATCAACTGAAAGCGGAAATCAATGGGAACAAGATGCGCCATAAGGTCATGAAAGTTTACGATTAACATGAGGCCCAATGCAATGAGGAAAACCACGAGCCCCGAAGAAGCCTCGGAAGAAAACTGAGATGCGAAACCACAACTCAGGACCACGGTGGAAAACAGGTAAAGCCCCGCGTTGATGTACTCGTAACGGTTTCTGGTGAGGCCCGGCCCGTACGTACGGAAGTCCCTTGCCGATGCTAGCTTCACCATTATTTTCTGTTATTAATTTCAGATCTCGAGAGTGAGTGAGTGGGTGGATGAGTGAATTAGTTATTTGTTTTTGTGATTTGTTTTTTGTGAGGCATGCATGGCGTGATGGTGGTGAGATATGGGATTTTTGTGACACGTGGCGACGTGCATGGAGTGGGTATTGGAGAGTGACACGTTGAACTGTGTGGAGAACAGGGTGCCGCGCGAGGCAGCTGGATGGAGAAGGATGATGAGCTTTGTCAACTGCTTCTTTGTTGCACCATTTTTGTGGGAAATAGTAGTGTCAGTTGTGTATGTGTGCATAGTTTACTAATGCCACCATCGCTGTCACACTCGTTAATTCAAGGACAAATGTATGTCATGTCATGTGTTAAGACTTAACCTCGAGAATACTCGCCTCAATACCTCAAGTTTAGTTTTTTTATTTGTGAGACATTAATAAAATTAGGCGAATTTTCTGTTATAGAATATTTTCCAAGAGTAATACTAGGGAGCTAGTAATTGTTGTGATTGTTAGCTATCAACTAACCATCAATGATGATTTGATGGTGTGAGATTGATGTGAGATTTCATCAATGGTTCACTTTTTTCTGCTGGTTACATGCTGGCCAAAATTCATTAAAATTGCTGGCCCCCTAAACTTTTCCTATTTTCCACACTTATTTAAATGGATTAGTAAATTAACTACTTAATTAATTTAATTTGATTTATTTTGCATTAATTTTTAATGATTCTTTAAACGATATCGTCTCTAGTGGTCTCATTAGTTTGGTGACTATGGTAGCTGAGGTCCAATAACCAATCCAAACTTGAAATATGGCATGTTTAAAGTTATAAGAAGCAAAATTTGATTAGATGTAATAAAGATAAGAGTAATTCTCCACATACAAGTGATTTTTTATACAAGTCATACAAGTCATTTATAAATACACCGTTTCACGTTTTTTTGTGTGTCTCTTTTTCTTCTTCTTCTTCTCCGTACTTCCTCTTCTTCTTTTTCTTCTCTTCCTTTCTCTTTTTTTTTATTGAAATTTCTTCTTCTCTTTTCGTTTTCTCTTTCTCCTTCATCAAAATCACCAGAAAAAAACGAAGAAACATTATTCAAGGTACGTTTCTTGCCTTCTCTTTCTCCTTCTTCTTCTTCTTGCTACACGTTCTTCTTCCTCTTCCTGTTCTTCTTCTTCATTTACGTGCTTTTTTCTTTGTTTTCTTTCTTCGTTCTTCTCGGTTTCCATTATTTTTTGACATCAAACTTTGAAATCGTTTTTGAAGAAGAAGCAGCAGCAGAAGATGAGGAGGAAAAAGAGAAAGAATTCTGAATTATGCATAAGGTGTACTTCAACGAATTTTGGGTGTATTTCTTAAATTCTTTGGGTGTATTTTTGTAATCCTTTGGGTGTATTTCAATAGTAGAGGTGTGATTCTCTTCAAGTTATAAAAAATCCTGCAATTACTAGACTAAATTTATTTTTTGTAATATATTATGTCTTTTATAAATATATTACTAACTATTAGACATATCCTAATTAATAATTTTATGTAATAACTTTTTTAGTTATGCAATTTTAAAATATTTTTTATTTTTTTATTCTACGGATAATGCTACACCCAGACAGTTGACTTTTTTTGCTGGACTTGTTCAAAAATTAAGAATAAATTAATTTAAAAAATTTAAAATTTTAAGAATAAAACGATCCGACACAAAAACTCACCGGCAAGTGTACCGGGTCTATCTATAAATTAAAAAAGATAAGAATTTTTTTATTAATCATAACATATTTTTGTTATTGATAATTATATGACATCTATTAATATTAATATTTTTTAACATGTATTTGAATAATATAATAGATATTAATTGATTAATAAATTAGAACAAAAGTTAATTTAAGGGATAAGTATTATTTTGGTCCCTAATGTTGAGGACCAGAATCAAAACCGTCCTTGATGTAATTTTTGATTTAGAATCATCCTTAATGTTGCATTCATTTTAAAATCGTTGGTTCTAATAATTTTTTTTCTAAATGACAAAAATACCCTTTTTTCACCATTTCATTCTTTTTGTTCTTCTTCTTCCAAGAGAAGAAATTCTCTTGTTCTTCTTCTTCTTTCAGAAGAATAAATTCTTCTTCCATTAACAAATTAAAAATACAGATTCAACAAAAAAAAGAACACACAACTCAAAATAAGAAATTCAAAAAATCCAAAAATAATCAACAATAAATCCAAAAACAAAAAAAAAACAGCAATTCAAAAATCAAAACAAGAACAAAACAAAATCCAGTATTCAACAAATCAAATTCAAATTCAAATCCAGATTCAACAAATCAACATATAACAATAATAAAATAAAAAAATAACAAATTAAAATCAGATTAGAAGTAGAAGCAGGAGCAGACCCAGAAAATATAGAAGTAGAAGCACTCAAGCAAAAGTAAAAAGTAGAAGACGAAGCAGAAGATGCAGAAGCAGACCCAGAAAACAGAAGTAAGATGCAGAAGCAGAAGCAAAAAGTAAGAAGCAGAAAGAGAAATGGCGAGGCAGTGAGGCGGCGAGGTGCAGCAGCGAGGTCAGTAAAAAAACATTAAAAATGATTTTAAGTCAAAAATAACATTGAAACGATTTTGATTCTGACTCTCAATATTAGGGACTAAAACAATACTTATCCCTTAATTTAATATAAAAAATTAAATTTTATATAATTATTTAATTACGATCGAATTAACAAATTTAACTTGTGACTTATTAGTTGAATCAATAACTCAATAATCTAGTAATTTAGTTGGACCGATTGTCCTTCGATTTTTATAACTATAATTTCAGTCCTTCAAATTTTAAAGGCATTAAAACTAATTGACATTTTTAACTTTCAGAAATCACTTTATTTGCAATGTTATATGCATATTAACAAAAGAAAAAATTACGGTATTTAATATCTAAAGTATAACGTTAACGAGAATAAAATAAAATATATTTATCATTTTTTTATTGAAAGTGTGTCTCATAATTACCGCTAGCCACCATAAATGCAGCCATTAGAGACTTAGCCTCTTTAGACAAGTTAATTCATCTTGTGTGTAATTCAACTTAGATCTTATATACTACAAGCATCCAATGACTTCAGTTTGTCTTTTAATATGTATTTTATCACATCTTATCCGTATAAAAATATTTAAAATACACATAATTATATAAATTTATATAAATATTATCACATACATATCCAACTATATTAAGAAAATAAATTCTGTAACAATTATTACAGAATAATTTTTATATATATTCTATAATATAATCGTTATGATGTTTTAAAAAAATCTTTCAACGTACTTAAACAAATTGTTTTAATATTCTAATATTTATTTAAATACAGTTCTTCACATAATTAAAGCAACGCTGGTTAACTATATTTGAAGAGTTTAGAAAATTATATTTAAGTATATAAATATATGACAATATTATTCTACCAACATAGATATACTTTTAATAAAATAGTAAATTATAATTTCTTTTTTTATTAAAAAATAAAGTAATAAACCCTGTTTCTAGACTAAATTTCGTGTGAAGTATGTACCATCTGTTAATAATCGCATTTAAACTTTTGATATTTAAATTTAAATGTTGAATGAAAAATTGAAAATAATTTTAAAAGTGGGTGAAATAATTTTTTGTTGGTTTGGGGGTGTTTGGACTTTTGATGTAATTTATGAAATGAAAAATGTAATGGTGTTAATATAGTTTACTTAGGGTGGTTTAGGGATTAAGATAATTTAGTCTAGGAATAGGGTTTGATTTTATAATAAAGAAAGAAATTGCAATTTACTATTTTATTAAAGGTATATCTATATTGGTAGAATATTGTCATACATTTATATACTTAAGTATAATTTTTAAAATTTTTCAAATGTAGTTAACCAGTATTCCTTTAATCATATAGTTCTAAAAATGGGATCGAATCAGTTGGTTCGATTGAAAAACTGATAAATTAGATTATTAATTGGTCCAGTTTAAAAATCGTTTAGGTAAAAAATAAGGTTGTAAGAACTGAATCGGTCAATGAACCGATAAAGTAATTGGTTTACTGATTCAGTGGTTCGATTAAAATTTAACTAGAGTTCAACCGATTTAATTAAATATTAAATAAAATTATTAAAATTTAATATATAATTTTACATATTTAAATTCATTAATTTTTAAGTAAAAAAATTTGAATAAAATTTAAGATATAATAAAAATTAAAGATGAAAAGTTCATTGATAATATTTAGATTGAGTTAAATTTATTGATGACTTTAAAACAAGTAACTGAGGCTGAATTTTCACTCAAACTGCAAAAAATTAAAGATCTTGCAGACAACATTATTAAGTCAAGGCTAATTATTCAACATCAATTCTCTTATACAATTCAATTATCCCTTTTTGGGCTGTCAATATACAATTCAATTGAATAACACATTGATGAAATTTCTTATTGTGCAACAAGCCTCTTATAACTAACTAAACCCTAACTAGATTCAAAAAATTCAATGCTTTTCAACAACAAAAAACTCTGAATACAGACAACTCAACCTCCAAATCCAGAAACAGAAAAACTAAGTGAAACAATCCAAATTAAATTCAGAATTACATTAAGCAAAATCCAACTTAGAACATAATCCCAATTCAGAATCTAGGACAAAAAATCAACTCAAAAGCCAGAATCTTATAAATCGAAACTAAAAGAAGCAGTGGCTTCCTAGAGACACGACGAGGGAGGAACGACGGTGACAGTGAGCTTAGAAGAGGATCAGTTTCCTTTTTTATTTTAATTAAAGTTTTAAAACCAGATCAATTTCAGAACTACACCATCCAAACAAAACAAATCAAATTCAAAACAACACAATTTACACAATTTACACAAAAATGCATACATATATACACAAAATTGAATCAGAGAAAACAGATATAGAGAGAAAAAAGAGGAACCGAATGAAGTCATTATGGATGAGGAAGTTGAAAGTGTGGTTGTCGCAGTTGTAGGTGAACTTGTTGTTGGAGGAATGAAGCTTCTGGAGGCACTAGAACGACGGCGAGGAGAACAAGCACGTTTGCGACGGCGAAAAGAACAGGGCTGAGTAGACGTTCGCGATGCCAGAAGCTTCAGAGTTCAGAGTTCAGAGTTCAAGACGACGACGCCGCTGGCAGCTGCTTCGATCTGCGACGGTGGCAGTTGCTTCGATCCGCTGACAGAAGCTCCGATTCGGCGTCGATTGTGGTAGTGACTTTGGAGTTTGTTGGAGGAAGCTAGAAGAGGTAATTAGGGTTGAGGAGGTGTGGTGAGTGATGACTAGAGAAGGTGGTTGCTAGGGTTTGTTTCAATTCGTTTATGAGGAAGGAAAGGGGTGAGGAGGGTATTGCGTCGTTTTGGGCTTTCCGTTTTGATTTTTTTTCCTAAAACACTAATGTTTTATGTTAAACAGTGAACCGGACCTTGGAAAAATCGGTCTGATTCATCCGATTCACCGGTTACCCATCGATTCAGCCAGTTTTTTTATTGATTTTTTGCAAGTCAATTTTTGAGGATGATCGGACCGGCTAGAGGACCGGTTCCTGGTTAACCTGGTCGAACCGACCAGTCTGATCCGATTTTCAGAACCTTGGTAAAAAAACCAATCAAGCCGATCCAATCAAACCGCTAAAAAAAATTGTAAAATTGATGAAAATATGATTTAAATTTGGTCTTCTTTGTATGCCACTAAACCATGTTATTCCTTGTTATTTTATATGCTAATTAGTAATTATGTAGTAAAATCCCACAATATTGTAGGTAACAAATATAATAAATATAAAAATATTTTAATACAAAAATAAAGTTTAAAAATTTTTTATTATGAAAAAGATTAGAATTTTATATATTTATTTAATAATAATTGGATTATAATTTGTTAAAACTTGATTATTTTTAAAATATTAGTGAAAATATATATTTTTTATTTACATAAGACCAGTTCTACAGTAATTTATCGATTAAACTAATGAACTAATAAATTAGTAGTCTGACTAGTTTAATTATTAGTTCAATTCTTACAACTATATCTTTAAATATGTGAAAAATTTTATTTAAATAAATATTAGAATATTGGAACAAAGTTTTGAAAAAGTACAAGACAATTTTTTTAAGTACATTGAAAGGTTTTTTTAAAACATCATAACATTATATTACAGAATTTATATAAATGTTATAGAATTTATGTTTTCTTTAATATGGTTGAATATCTATGTAATAATATTTATATAAATTTATATAATTGTGTGTATTTTAAATATTTCTATATGGACCAGATGTGATAAAATGCCTACTACGAGACAAGTTGAAGCTATTGGGTGCTTGTAGTACATAAGGCTGAGGTTGGATTACACATAAGATGAATTAATTTGTCTGAAGAACCATCAGAAAATATTCCAAATATTTTTGGATCTTCCACATAAAAAAATTTTAGACAAAAAACCCCAACTTCATACAGACCCATTATTAGGCATAATTAGGAGATTCATAATTTTTGTTAATCAACGACATTAATCACCCTACATTCTAATACTATGTGTGTGAACAGTGCAGACATCACTATGACCTCTGTATTTACTTGACACAACAGTTTTTGTCTTTCAAAAATAGACACTTGTCACTCAATCATGTTGCTGCTACGACATTACATGTGTAGAAAAAAAAGACTTTTACACCAAAAAAATCACTATAAAAATATGGTAGTAAAACTAGGAATGGCAACTATCAGTCTATTCGTGCATATCCAACTTGGTTTCAGTTTTATTGGAGTGGGTAGAGTTGATCCGGAGCTATCCAACCCGATTGAAGTGGCCAAGGTTGGTCTAGAGTGGTTACAGGAGTGAGATGGGTGTTTATGGATATAAATAATTTGATTATTCATCTAACACCGACTTAATTCGATTATATTGATCATAGATTTAATAAATAATTGGATATAATCAGATTAGATTTATCAAATTTTACCTTAATTAATATCTGTGTATAGGTAAGTTTGACATTGTTATGAAAAAGAAATTTTTTTTTGTTAAATTGGTGGAGACATTTTGTATGTGGTTAAAATTTTTTAATGGTCAAAACAAAAACGATGTTCCGTTTTGTGTAGAAATAAATAATTAAAAATAGATGAAAGTGGAAAACGGCGCTGTTGTTTTGTGATAGAGTAATATTTTTTAATTAAAAAAATAGAAAACAGTGGTGCCGTTTTGTGTTTAAATGAATTTTTATTGTTGATAATAGTTAAAACGGTACTAACATTTTGCAGAAAAATGAAAACGTTGTCAATGTTTATTACTAGTGTGAATAAAAAAATGTAAAATTAATTATAAAAGATATGTTGGTGTTATGCTGGAAATACCTTGAGCAGAGTAGAAAGTGAGCAACATAAAGTTCTTCGTCTTTAAATGTTCAGAGAGCTTAGAACTCTTAGTTTTTTAGCAGTTGAAGTTGTTCTTCATTTGTTGAGTGAAATAAGTTGTAGGTAAATGTAGTAGGTGTATAAAATAGAGTTATGTTAGTTTAAGAATATATTTCAATGGTCATATTTTGCATGATACACATGAGGGTATGATTTTTTGTGCGAGAATTCATGTGTTATTGTTGTTCCTCTTTCAATAACATATGAAGGACTTAAGAGTATACTTTGTTAGAGTGTAGATCATCAAGGCCTGAAGAAAGTGACAAATATTTTGTACAGACAGCCTGTGTTAGTATTTGGTGGTTTCGTTCAATTTCAAATAATGCATGTGGCTGATGAAGTTGGTATACAAGGAATGTTTTCGACCTACATCAAACTAGAGCACGATTCTCACTTATCGAATTATACGTTGAGTTCGAAGAAATTGAAGATGTTGATTTTTCAAAACACAATATAGACTGGATGGGTTATAATACCAAAAATAATGAAGAATTTGAAGGTAATTATCAAGTTGTTAGTCCAACTGAAGATGTGGAGAAAGATAATATATCAGTTGAGGGAGATGTAGTAGATGTTGCTAACACACTAGTATATCAACATCCATCTGGAACACCATCGTTTATGCATACTTTAAATCTTGATATCATGCAAGTACCATAATTTTTTGAATATGTTAATACAGGTAATTTTATTATTATGTGTTATTAGGATTATTTGAATTATTATTAATATTGTATTGTTACATTGTTGTTATTGTTGTTGTTGTTGTTATTAGGATTATATGAATTATTATTAGTATTGTTACATTATTATTATTATTCCTAATTATTATATATATTATTATTAGTCTTGTTTCTACTGTTGTCGCAGACGGTAAATTTTTTTGTTGGAATAGAATTTAACTCCAGAGAAGCTGTGATTGCAGCAGTTAAAGAGTATACCATTCAGAGGTAGGGGCATCAATTATAGGGTGTATGAATCAGAATCAAGGACATTCTATGCTAAATGTGTATAATACAGAAAAAGTTATGATTGACTTATCAGAGTTAGTCTTAAAAAGACAATATTATTGGGTGATAAGGAGGTATAACGGTGGTCACACGTGCATCAGATCTACCATCTCTCAAGATCATACCAAGCTGGACTTTGGTACAGTCGCAGAAGCAATAAAACCATCGGTTGAAGCCGATCCATCCCTAAAGGTGAAGTCTGTAATTGCTGAAGTACAGTTGAAGTTCAACTATATAATAAGTTATTGCAAAGCATGGTTGACCAAACAAAAAGCAATTGAGAAAATATTTGGTGGGTGCGTGGGAATTTTCTTATGAAACTTTGCTAACATTGTTTGAAGCAATGGTTGCAAAAGAACCATCAACAACCGTTGAGTACGAAACTGCAGATGCTTACCGAAGGGATGAGTTGGTTGAGGATCTATGGATTTTGACGCGAGTCTTTTGGGTTTTCTATCCTTGTATTAAAGCATTCAGAAGCTGCAAGCCGCTGGTACAAGTAGACGGCACACTCTTGTATGAAAAATATAAAGGGGCTCTCTTAGTTGCAGTATCACAAGATAGAAATGAAAATATCGTGTCTCTTGCATTTGTCATAGTCGAGGGTGGGACCGTCGATACTTGGCACTTTTTTCTTAGCCATCTACGAACGCATGTAGTTAATCAGGATGGTGTTGGTCTTATCTCTGATCGACATGAGTCTATTATCTCAGTTGTAGGTCGTAGTGATGGAGCATGGCAATACCCGAGGGCTATCACATGTTTTGCATCAGATACATAGCTTCTAACTTCTTGAGAAGGTTCAAAGCGCCACATATGCAAAAGCTGATTATCAACATATGTAAATTAATTATTAACTTTTTAGCATTTTGTGGCCGACAGTGAATAGTTAACAACAAACTGATTGTATTATCTTGATTGTGTGATTCTCTTGTGGTAGGCTATTCTAGAACAATGCGTGAATTCAACATGTGTTACCAGAAATATTGTGAGCAGGGTGTGGCTTACAAACAGTGGCTCAATAATATTCCTCGGTCGCAACATGCCTTGGCATACAATGAAGGACTTCGTTGGGATATATGACCATTAACTTAGTGGAGTGCATTAACATTGCTTCGAAAGGAGTACACAATCTTCCCGTGACAGCCCTTGTCAAGGCAACTTTTTACAGGCTTAATGTCTTGTTCACTAGGAAGAAGGCCGAGGTCGAGGCTCGTATAAGTGCAGGTCATCTATTCTTTGAATATGCAACTGAAAAAATTCATCTAATCAAAGGGCATCAGGAAACATCCAAGTTAATCTATTTGACAGACATAACGAAGTTTTTGAAGTGCGTGAGATTTTCAACGGTTTAGGGTTTGTAGTAAATCTACGTCTTCGGCATTGCGATTGTGGTGAGTTTCAGGTCGATCGAATTCCTTGTCGCTATGTATTTGTCTGTTGTGCAAACCAGCACCTAGATTGGAAGCAGTATGTGCATGAGGTATATACGATGGGAGAGATCCGAAAGGTGTACAAAACCTGATTCAGGCCACTAGGAAACCCAACAACATAGCCTGGTTATCAATGATCACGACTAGTACCCAATCCTCACCTCAGGCGAGTGACCAAAAGTCGTCCTAAAAAAACACACTTCTTGAATGAGATGAATGTGCGTGATTTACGTGGTCCTAGGTGTTGTAGGCTTTGTGGTGGTGAGGGTCACAGCCGAAGTAAATTCCCACACCGTGGGGGAGCTAGTACTAGCGGCTCGACTGCGCATGAATAGTTGTTAGCTTAGCTTATTTTTAGCATTTATCTCATTTAATCTTGTATTCAATTATATCCATTTAACTCACTTTTACTCTTATTCAATCTTATTTTTAGTGGTGTCCATTTAACTTATTTAGGGTGATATTCAGTTGAAGTTTAGTTCTTTCAAGGCACATTTCATACAATCAAATTTAGTTAAACCCTTACTTTTTTAAAAAAAATTCGGACATAACATCTCTTAAAAATAGACTTAATCACTCTTAAGGTTTTCTCAATCTCAACAATTCATCAATCTTTTCTCAACAAGCTTACAAAAGTGTGCACTATCATCAAACAAGTCTCACTCTAAATATGTATAGTAAATATTAGTACAAATTCATCTATAAAACAAGCTAATACATATAAATTTACATTCACACAACAAATGGTTCATTTAGAGAAAGTTTTCTTCATGCTTCGTTCTATTTTGGAACATCATTTCTTTACCCTCTTCTTGATGGTTGATGGGCTCCATCTAGAGGCACTTTTATGAGCCGGATCAATTCTAAGGTGTTAACCCTTATCCTGAGCACCTGAATGACAACAAAAATTAGTCCTGGTCAATATTCATGATCTATAGTATGATAGCCAACCCTAATCAAGAAACAACAGGGTGAATAGCTATCCTAAATTAACAGTCATAAACAATTTAACACAATACTATTACTATATCACTAAATAATGTCTCATCAACAAAAATATCAATTCCATTCAATGCATAACAATCAAATTACCTGCACCAGCTTCATTAACCATCTCATCACCTGTACCAACCTCATCAACCGCATTAGGACATAAACCAAGCTGATCGACCTCATGCTCACCTGCACGAGTCTCGTCAACCGCATTGTCAGTCTCCTCCTCGTCCTCCTGAGTGAAAGGTTGTGGATATTCTTCCACCTGACATATTGCAACAACCCGCATTTTTATAAATTTCGAACATAACCTTTCCTAAAAGTGGATTTAACCACCCTTAAGGGTTCCCTCAATTCATAAATCATTTCAACCATCAACCACAATATCATCAAATTAAATCATAACTTATTCGTAATATCAATTACTATAACAAAAATCACTAAATCCACATCTTAGTTAAATTTTACCTGCGAGCGAGTGGAAAGCTAGTTTTCATCGGCAGTAGTCCTATTGATGGCATTCGTATCCATACCCATACAAGGAGCAACGATGGAGGATCATCCATGTCCTTACAATCATACCTAGATGCCCGACATAAGAATTGATACATGTGTGTAAGGCAAGATGAACCTCAACTAAACTCATGAATCTGAGAAAACACACAAAGCAACGGCAAATACTTCTAGTGCACAGTGATTCTACACTTGTCACTAAATAACGTCGTTCCAAATAGACACATTATGTGACATTTTACATAAATTTGTCTACTTACTGGGTCAGTCAAGTGTTGACACCGCTTTAGAGTGCGAAACCATGCTAGCTTGATTCTACTTCCTCTATGGTCGTTCGGGCCAGGAGCACTACCAAATTAGGTCATGCACTGCTTCTCTAACCCACTTGTATTGTGGTCAGTTGTTCCAGTAACTGGCAAGCCGTGAGTCCGGAGTCCAAAAATCATGGCGACGTCCTCCAAGGTAATCGTGCACTCGCCGTGTGGAAGATGAAACATGTGTGTCTCAGCCCGCCACCTTTCAACTAGTGCGTCTATAGTTGGACCATGAGACATG
Source organism: Arachis duranensis (assembly GCF_000817695.3). Classification (NCBI taxonomy): domain Eukaryota; kingdom Viridiplantae; phylum Streptophyta; class Magnoliopsida; order Fabales; family Fabaceae; genus Arachis; species Arachis duranensis. The sequence goes on along the minus strand of NC_029779.3, from coordinate 8,183,067 downwards.
ATCCTCCCAATCTGAAATATATGATAGAACCCACTCTCTCTTAGTTGTTCTTCCATCCTAGCATCATATGAGTCTATCTGGTGTAAGTGTCGTGTGCAAATTTCTTGAACCCTAAAAATAAAAGTAATAACTAACGGTCAATAACTAGAACTAGTCAATAATTACTATTACTAAATTAATACTCGGTTTAGTAACAAATATAATTAATAATTACTAAAAATCTAAATAATTTATAATTACTATTTGAATTATTAATTATTAAGCACAATAATAAATGCAAAAATTACTTACATATACAGAATATTAAAGATATTCTAATATATACTCATCAGTATGTGTGATGTCATATTTTTCCATCTTTATCTTTAACTCTACAGTAAAACATTATACAAACCGTTACTTATATTTTTCTTTTCTCTTTTTTACTGAAAACATTAATAATAATAACTCTTAATCTATTTACTAAACACATATCCTAAGTATTAATAATTATCTTCCATTATTTTCCAATATATATTGCCAAAAAGCCTAAAAATAGTAAACATAGCTAAAATTTAATAACAATAACTCTGTTTTTCAATAAATAATTAAAATAAAAAAATTTAACGGTATATATATATTAATAATTAATAATAATTCAATTTTATTATTAAAAACTAAACGCACTACACATATAAATTAACTAAAAATTTAAACAAAAAAAAATTGAAACATCTAACATTTTATATAAAAAAATTCTAAAAATAACCCATACTCATTAAATAATAATCAAGGCTAATATATTTTAGTCAACTTTTAACCTAAAAACTTAAATCACAAAAAATTTATAAAATTAATAAAATTTATGTTTTTTAAAAAAATTAGTTAAACTAAAACTAAAATTAAAAAATATATATATATACTAACATCCAATTAATATTATACACCAACGACAATTTATCAACACTAACAACTAATACTATTATTATAAGTATAATGAAAAAAATATATTTTCTAACTTCTCCTAATCAATTAACAATTAATTTATTTATCTACTTAACAAAAACTTAATTTAAAAAATTATATACTATTTATTTTTAGAACTTTTAGCTTAAAAAAATAGGATTAACCCTAACTAACTACTAATAAAACGTATAAAATTTTAACCTTTCTCTATGTATCATTGCTGCCATTTTTCTTTGTTGTGGGGTAAGAAAAATCTAACTTTTATTTTTGTTCTTCAAATAGAAATGAGTAATGGGGATAGAAACTATGGACCGAAGAAGAAAGAATGAAGGAAAAAGAAAATTGGCTTTTTGATTAACGCATGGGAAGAGAGAAGGAATTGCCACATGTCGGTCATGTAGAGCAAAACGTTGATGATGTTTTATTCAATACGTCAGTGCGGTTTTTCTCAATAACAATGTCGACGCTTTTGTGACGGCAACTAACGATTTTATAACGGTGTTAATCTCGTCTGCTAGGTCATTTTGGTGGGTAACACCACCTTTGACCCAATATTAAAAAAAAGTTTATACAAATTTATCTTCTAATTTTAAAATTTTTTAAATTATAATATTTATTTAAGTTTGAATTGATTATGTATTGTTCTTTTCATTATTATTATTACATATTTATAGTATTTAGATATTTTTTCTAACTTTTTTCAAGTTTTTTATTTCACTTTTAATTTATGTCCACTCACTAAAAATAAAAAATTCGAACCAATTAAAATTTAATCAATTCAATTCTTATTTTTTTTTCAAATTCAAACCATCTCAATCCATGAACATTTCTAGATGGGAGTAGGGTAGAATTCAAGTACAAAGCCAAACTTATTCGATTAACTTGTATTTCTTTTTATATAAATGTACATGATTTTTACTACCAATAATCTAGTATATATAAACTATAAATATTTGTGAAATATTAGAGAATTAGATGTTGTACATGTGTTTGTTTTCAAATAAAATTATCTTTCTATGAGTTAGTTGGATTGAACAAAGAATTATTCCTACAAATATAATTTTGATGGAGATATTTTAAACCTATGAACAAAATTCTATACACATAAACTAAAATTAAGAGTTTATTATCGATGCTAAAAAAATTAATATTTTTTTTTTCGTTTTTGCATTGGGTCAATACAACACGCACCCTCCACTCACACACACTAAATATTACTCTTTAGGGAATTCTAATGTTATTAGAAAAATTTATGGGTAAGGACGCCAAAAATAAACATGTGATACTGATATTGTGTGTCAAATTTAGATTGTAAGTTGTAACACATGTAAAATGCATTGATTGTGGGGTAGTTATAAGTTCCGTTTTTCGTTTCTTGCCAGTAAAATTAATAATATTAATTCATGATTAGGCGTTGATGTAGGACATATTTGGGATAATTATAGGGATCTAGGTAGTGGACCTATCAAGTGGGTTAAAGTAGGAGGGATATTCTTTTTAGATTGTATTATTTTTTGCAAGTATATGAACTTTAGTAGTAGTTATTATTTGGAATAAAAAAGAGAAAAGATAGTCGAAAAATAAAATTTGCTTTGGCTGGGCAACATAATTTTTTATTATATAAGTTATAGTAGAAACAACAATATAGAGAGGATGAACAAAAGAAGAAAAAAAATGAATATCAAAATTTTAAATTTAAAAAATAATTGAAAAAAGTAAATAGTAAACTTTATCTTTTTAATCCTATAAAATTGATATTTATCATTTTTTATGTCATTAATATGTATTTGTTTCTTCTTACAATTAATTTTTTATTCTTATTTTACTCACATCTCATTTGATACCAACGCTTATTTATTTGTTCTTACTCTAATTTCTTGAGATTTTACCACTAATTTCAAATAGTTAACTTAAATCAGGTCAACAACTTAAATAATAATATTACCTTTGAAATTATTACTAAAAATTTTATTTTAACTTTTTTGTAGCATGTATTAATTAATTTATATTGTACAATAATAATTTTAACATAATTATGGTTAGGTATGATAAATAGTAAAAATAATTTTAATTTGTAGTCATTTAAAACAGTAAGAGTGAGTTTTTTAATAACACTATATTTATCTAAATAATATGTTAGTAAAAAAATTAAAGACCACCTATTTAACCATATTAATAATTTATAAAAAATATTTGAATATTTAACATATTATTTTTATCCAATATTATGTACATACAATTTGATGCAGTTTATGTTAAGTAAAATGAGAATATTTTGTTTTTTTTTAACTTATTATGAATGTATTTAAGAAAACATGTGAAACTTGTATGGAAGAGATGAAGATGTTGAGATGGATAAATGATCATACACGATTGTATATTATAAGGAACGAAGATATAAGAGAGAAAGTAAATTGCGAAATAAAAACGCAATGCTCAGGATACGAGATAACTTGTGTGTTAAGAAAGCTAAAGTTCATAAGTATAACTAAATAGAAAGTGAGAATAGAGAGTCAAGGATACAAAATAACTAGCTCCTGACTCAGCCTGCAAAGTTAAAGCTAGCCGGAGAATATTTTCATACTTATATACATAACCTGAAGCCCAAAATACATACATAAAACCTAGTTCTCCAGAAACCTCTAAGAGGTACAAAGTAAAGTATGTTGTCGGAGAGTTAAATACATTAGATTATATACAAATATACACCCAAATAACATCCCAGAAAACACTTCGCTGCAAAACTCCAGACGCTTACCGAGGAGCCTCTCGACCTGCATCTGAAAAATAACAACACAGTATAGGGTGAGAACCAGAGGTTCTCAGTATGGTAAAGGTGCCACGCCCATAAGATATAAGGTCCTGGGAATGCCAGAGGCAATCCTAGAACGCCGACACTCAAATTATAAAACTTAATAGATTTAAAGACGAAAGCCATAATCAAGGTGGTCCACTAAGGTTCTTGATCTTAACCAAATTCTAACTAAATCCCTTAACCATTTCTCCTTCCTCCACAATCCTCCAAAATCACCAGTAGAACAACACAGACAAACAAGGCAGACAAAGTAAGCACAAGTAAAGTGCAAGTAATACAAGTAGCAAGGATAGCAGGTAAGCATGATAATCACATAGGCAAGCCCAATTAATTTACATTCAAACAAAGCACACATATGCATATGATGTATGTTTATCCTACTGGCCGTGAGCTCACACATCGATTACTTTGTCAGAACCCGATACATCTGGTAGCTAACCCAGATATTTGTCTCTAGGTTGCACATCTCCAGAAGGATCATAAACGAAGGAGATTGCCTTTCCACATCGAAGGAGTGTGCCTTTCCACCTCGCAACCAGAGAAGAATGTGCAGAAAACAATACGAAGGAGAGTGCCTTTCCACCTTTCGCACATCCACATCACGACAAGAGAGGAAACTTCCGTCCTCAACTTGCCATCCGAACATATATTCAAGTTAACACGCAAGCAGGATTGCACCCAGACCTTGCCATCTCGACCATTTCGCCACACACTCATCTCGACCATTCCGGCCACACACAGTCATCCCAAGTCTCATCATTTTTAACCTTTACTTCATCTCCAAGTTACCTTTATTTCTTAGTTTCAACTTACTACTAGAGTTACTACTATGATCTGGGGCTAAAAGAGTAAAAATAGACGTTTAGAAGTTTGAAATTTGACTTAAAAACACAAAATCCATTTTTTTGCTGAAACAGGGACTACGCGTACGCGTTGGTGTGCGAAAAGGCTTGCTCGTGTACGCATACTCCCTGCTCGTGTACACATGGATCCTACCCCGAAAGGGTTGGTCGCGTCGCGAGCGACAAGTCGCGTACGCAAATCTCAGGTCACGCGTACGCGTGGGCTATGCGTACGTGTGGCCATGGAAAAGTCCTTACTCGCGTATGCAAGCTCCATGCTTACGTACGCAAGCTCCCTGCTCGCGTACGCATGGATCCCAACTCGAAAGGGTTGGTCGCGTCACGAGCAGCTGAACACGAACGCAAATGCCGGGTCACGCATAAGCGTGTTTCCAAAAATTTTGCTAAGTTAGAAAAAGAAGTAGAATTTCCAATTTCAACCCCAAACTTCCGACGCGCATAAATTTTCCGTTTTAAATCATTTTTCTTTCGTTCTTCGAACGGCGTAAACTTCACGGACCCAATTTTTCTACAAAATAAGTTTGAAAATATTTGGGAGTCCAGAAGCCAAGTTATGGCTCGCCGAAGTTTGGCCAAAATTCAACTTTACACAAAAACCTTCAAACCTTTATTTTCATTAATTCACCATTCTATATCAATCCTTTTACACTCAAAATTAATTCCAACACATGCAATATCACAACAACACAAATTTACATCCTTCCATCATCCATCATACCTCAATTCTAAACAATTCTCATGCATAATTTCACAACTATATCACCAGGAGGCCAAGAGATATGCATTCAAGCTTGTTTTCAGGTAGAACGGAAGTGGTTGTCAGGCACGCGTTCATAAGTGAGAATGGTGATGAGTGTCACTTGATCATCACATTCATCATGTTGAAGTGCAAATAGATATCTTATAACAAGAATAAGCTTGAATTGAATAGAAAATAGTAGTAATTGCATTAACTCATGAGGAGCAGTAGAGCTCCACACCTTAATCTATGAGGTGTAGAAACTCCACCGTTGAAAATACATAAGCACAAGGTCTAGACATGGCCGAATGGCCATGCCTCCCAAATAACATGAAACAATCGAAAAAGGGTTCAAAGACCTGATCCTAAGATCAAAGATGATCAAAAGATGAAAATACAATAGTAAAAGGTCCTATTTATAATGAACTAGTAACATAGGGTTTACAAAAATAAGTAAATGATGCAGAAATCCACTTTCGGGGCCCACTTGGTGTGTGCTTAGGCTGAGCATTGAAGCTTCCACGTGCATAGGCTTTTCTTGGAGTTAAACGCCAGCTTTGGTGCCAGTTTGGGCATTTAACTCCAGCTTTTATGCCAGTTCTGGCGTTTAACACCAGAAAAGGGTCTCTGACCGGCATTTTGACGCCAGTTTGGGCCATCAAATCTCAGGCAAAGTATGTACTATTATACATTGCTGGAAAGCCCAAGATGTTTAATTTCCAAGGAAATTGAGAGCGCGCCAATTGGACTTTTATAGCTACAGAAAATCTATTTCGAGTGCAGGGAGGTCAGAATCCAACAGCATCTGCAGTCCTTTTTCAGCCTCTGAATCAGATTTTTGCTCAGGTCCCTCAATTTCAGCCAGAAAATATCTGAAATAATAGAAAAACACACAAACTCATAGTAAAGTCTAGAAATGCGATTTTTGCATAAAAACTAATAATTATATACTAAAAACTAACTAAATCATACTAAAAACTACCTAAAAATAATGCCAAAAAGCGTATAAATTATCCGCTCATCATCTTTTCAACCAAGGAGTTAATTAAATGGGAAAGCCTTTCAATACACAACACAAAAAGGTAAGGGGATAAGGGATTTTCTTGTCTTATGCCTCTGGTCGGGATGAAAGTTTCTGAATGAGACCCATTCCAAAGCAAGTTCATAGTTGGAGAGGAAATGCAATGATAAATAATGTTTACAATATTATCCGGGATGCCAATGTCTTTAATAGTGTCAATGATGAATCTCTAGTTGAATCGATCATATGCCTTCTCCAGGTCTATCTTAATCGCCATAAGACCTTTCTTTCCATTTTTGGTCCTCATCGTATATATCACTTCTTGTGCGACTAAGATATTGTCCGCACTAACCCTTCCTGGGATGAAGCTTTCTTGAGTATTAGACACAATAGCCCCTAGGGTCGGCTTAATCCTATCATCTATCACCTTGGTAACGATCTTATATCAAACGTTACATAGGATGATCGGTCTGAACTAGGCAAAGTTCTCTGGAGAAGGGACTTTAGAAATAATAGAGATAAGAGTCTGGTTCATTCTAGCAATGTTTTCTGGGTTCCTAAAAATCATTTGAACCCAACTTACTAGGGAATCTGCCATAGTATCCCAGGAATGTTGAAAGAACTTAGCTGGAAGTCCATCACTCCCAAGAGCCTTCCAGCTACCTATATTGAAAGCTACATGCTTGACTTCCTCGAAAGTGATATTCTTGTTTAAGTGGGCAAGGTCATCTTCTGGCACTCTAGGAAATTTACCTGCAATAGAAAAGTTAGGAAACACCAAAGAGTAATTATCAGGAGCAAATAAAGATTTAAAAAAGTACACCTCAGTGTTTGAGTTCTTCCACATCATCAATCCATTCTCCTTCATTATTCTTGAGCGAAGTGACATAGTTCCTTCTTCTTCTCCCATTTACTTTTTGATAAAAGTATTTAGAGTTCTTATCCCCAAAATTGATAATATTATACCTAGACATCTGCATCCAATAGATCTCTTCTTGAACAATAATTCTTTTGTATTCCCTCCAAAGATTGTTATTAAGTTTCTCTAGCAACGGGTTATTGTTAAAAGACTGACTTTGTTAATCCCATCAAGTTTGAGGAGGATTCTTTGCTTCTTCCTAAAGATGTGATTGAAAACATCTTTATTCCAAATCTTAGCTTCATCTGTAAAATTATCAATATTAGAGACAAGATCTCCCTGCTTGATTCAACTATTTTTTACTAATCTTTGGTAGCCTTCATGAAGGAGCCAAGGCACAAGAAGCTTGAAAGGTTTATCTCTTCTTCTTGTCCCTAAGTTATTGAAGTCTAAAAGGATGGGGATATGGTCAGACTTCAACTTAAGAAGATGTTTAACACCGGCTGATGGGAAGAGATCATTGAAACCCAAGTTACAAAGAAACTGGTCCAGTATTCATTTGACTCTAGAGGTTTGATATTCCACTCTTTCTTGTTCCAAAGGCACCAAATACCCCCCGCAAAACCTTCAGCTTCGCTTCTACACCAAGATTCAAAACCTAGCTTGCGGATAATCACCTCAACTTTAGATCCTGAAACATGAGTTTCAAGGAGGACACACAAATTCATATTATACCGATAGGTTAAATTTTTAATAATAATGGGAAATCCTTTAGCAGACACCCCTCTATAATTCCAAATTAAAATATTCATGAGAAAAACTATGATGGAAATAATTTCAAAAAAACTCCCTTAAAGAAAAGGATTCACTGAGCCTCATTTGGCTTGCTATTGATGGCTTGAACGTCCATCTCTACAATTTGGTTAGCGACTTCTCCCTTTTGGAGATCAAGTTCTTTCATGTTTTTGTCCTTCCTTGGTTTGGAGCTAGACTCGCTTGGGTATGGAGGTTTGTTCCCTTCTTTTTTACTGACCTCATTATTATACCCACCTCCCATAATACTAATGATGAACGCTTTAGTTGTATGATCTAAAGAGCCCCTCAGGAGAGTTGATTGCACATACTCAGCTTTAGCAATCTCTTTGTTTAGGTAAGAGAATTGCCTCCAATATTCTTCATGAATTTTTTTCTTGCCTTTTTTATTCTTCTGGGATGCTTCACGGCTGCTTTTATGTGCTTCTATAATTTTATTTTATCCTGATTTCTGGGAATGCTTTGGATGATCTTGGTATTTTAAATGAACTATTTGATTTGCTTAGCGACAGGTGTTATTTTCTTACTTATTGTTGTATACTTTTCTTTATTGATAGGAATGGAAATTTTTTGCCTCTGTTAATTTTTTTGTATATGGTGAGTATTTCTGTTTCTGAGATTCTGATTTGCTGCTATTTTTTTGCTAGATTTTGCTGGACATGCGTCCTTGTCATCTCCTGAATTAATAGCTTGGGTCCCATTTGAGGATAACTCTTCATTGGAATGATTATCTTATTGATTTGCCTCTGCAAGGATGTGGAACCTTGAATTTTGGAAACCTTCCTTTCTTTCCTTCTCTAAAGAATCAACTTTGGCTTTATTCCTTCTTTGATATCTCTTCACAATCATTCATGCCTGAAAGGGGTTACCATTTTGCTCCTTATTAATGCTTTCTTGATTGGCGGCCATATTTTTGGAAACTTGCTTGTTTTTGTGCCTAGCCTCAGGTGTGATTTGTGGGTCATTCGTAATAATTGATGCGGGATTTCTTTCCTTTCTAGATTTGGTTGCTGATTCTGCGTGTCCTGATTAGTCTCTTGACCGTTAGGGAATTCCCTATGGCCAGACCGGGTGCCGTCTGTTATCTTGGCGGCAGTTTCAGTGGCTGTTCCAATCGTGCTCTCATAAAATATTCCATTCTGTTCCCATACTTACTACAGTTGAAACAAATTTGGTGTAATCCTTCATAGACAATGTTAAAATTTTTGCCAAGAGCTATGATAGCCAGAACCATCTTCTTTCGCAGATCAATTTCCACGCATATCCTTGCAAATTTCACTCGAGAGTGTATGGAGGTAGTTCATCCACTTTGAGTATTGTTCTGAGAGCTTTTCCAACTTTCCAGAGAAAGAATTTATTATATAATTTCGCAAGTAGATTGGGGATCCTAACCCATACTGTAACTTTCTGAATATCTGTCTCATGTGGCAAGAAGAGTGATCTCCACCTTTGCACCAAGAGATAATGATCAGCTATCATCCAAGGACCTTCAAAGAGTGCATGTGCATAGTCATCCTGATCCATGAACCTGACCAAGAAAACATTACCAGCTAGACCCATGACTTGTATCACTCCTTTTTTCACCCATCTCCTCTGTACCTATCTATCAAGAGCTTGAAGGTTAAAGGTTTTTCTAAGCGGCATAACAATCAGTGATAGTTTCCAAGGTCTACACCAATCGTCATACTTTTTCAGAGAGACATCAATGTTGGGCTTAGGATCAAAGGGAGCTTCATCGTCTATAGAAGAGTCCATGACTAAATCTTCTGAAACCATTTCCACAATCTCTTGTGGATTTAGTTTTCTGAAGCCATTTTCCACTACCATGTCACAGTAGGATATTTTGGGCTTCATGAAGTTTTCTGAATCACCTTTGTTTTCAGTTTGATTTCTACCTTCAGCCTCTTTTTTATATTCTAAGGCACTTCCTTCTTTTTCCATGTCATCCATTACCTATTTTTCTATGTTAACTTCATTCATCTTTACTTTGTACTCCTTGAGACCAAATCTTCCTCTTCCGGCGTTTATCGAAGTTGGGGTGAGAGAGTCAGAGTTCGTTGAGAGAATTCATCAACCATTTTTTTTAATATTGAACTTTAGTCCTAACTTTTTCTTATTTTTGATCCAATTGTGTTTATCAATTATATCACCTTTATGTTCAATAATTTATATTTTTTAATATTATTTAGTTATAATAATAATAATGTTGAAAAAAATGATGTTATAATTCATGGATGTTATTTTCAATTATTGAAACATTATATTCATATTTGCATTACATCTAATAGTTTCATTTTTGCACTATAATATTTAAGTTTGCTAAACATATGTATTAGGTGACTCCTTCAGACACAAGAATGTATAATGTCTTTACAATTTTATTTAAATTTAATATTAATTTTTAAAAAAATTTATTAAATAGTTTTTTATGTATAAAAATCAATTAATTGTTACGCAGATTTAAATCTAGTCTTAATATAATTTGTCTATCAAACTAATGCATAGATACACACATTGAAACAAAGGAAGAGATTTTACTCTCTATTTGATCAATATCTTCATTCATGAAACATATGAATGAACTTTGCAAGCCTTATTGGCATAAAATTGAAAAACTAAAAATAAAAAACCTTAATTGATCAGATAGCATGATGGCGGCAACTTAGTGGCTGTGAATGAAATGAAACTTGTTGAAAGTCTATCTTACCTTGCTAGTTGCTACGCAAAGGAGCTGGTACTTCATTTTTTGTAACCCTCCCTAATCTCCACACAGCAACTCTAATCATGCATGGCATATAGGAGTTGGCTTCGAAACAAATAATCTTCCTTTATAGTGTGATACTTCAAGCATGAAGTATAAATCTTCTAGCACTTGCTTGATTTAAATAAACGTATGCAGACCTACTGAAGTGGTTTTGAGCATCATTTCCAACTATTTTTTCTGTCATATATTAGCTTGTTATTTAGATTATTTTTTTATCAATAATAGGTTTATCAGGTTTATCATTGTAATTATTTTTTAGTGAGAGTACATAAAAAATACATAGTATATAAAGTATAATAACTCAACAAATATTTTTTAAGAGAATTTTTTATTCTCTTCAACAATGAGAAGAACTTATTTTTCATGAGAAGAATTTTTTATTCTCTTCAATAATATGTACTTGGTGTTTGAATGAGGGCAGATTGGACTTCACTTTCATGCCTTTAACCCTTTGCAGTTTCTCCATGATCTGTCATCTTTCTTAAAAACATAAATTTTCTTTATCATGATATATTCTAATTAGCAGCAAGTAATATTAAAGAGTGCATGAGTCATTATTAGTCAAGAACTGCTTTGGAAGCTTTAGTAGTTTGCACTGTGTTTATTCCCATGTTTCATATCTTCATATCAAATATCTAATGTTTAGGTTACAAATAGTGGAATAAGTCATCAAACCAATAATGTTGTCTGTTGCATTGAGTAGCTTTTCTGCTGGTTTTGGTTAATAAAAAGTTATTAACCTCGCTGATATAGTCTGTAAAGAGATGGTCATCGACATTTGAGAATTGTATAGTGGTTTTCATATTATTTATTGCTATAAGAATTCAATGTTTTCTCACAGCTCTGAATAGGAGCATTAATGTTGCTCAACACCAAGTTGCTGAATATTTGATTGTGATCTCAAGTCCCAACTTCTGAATGGGCTTGAAAATGTCTGATATACATGTGAAATAATGTCTTCTGTTTAAGATCCAGAGACAAGTTCCTTAATAAATAGGTTACAAGACCCCACCCCTCACAATCATGTCACTCTCTTGAAACTCATGCTTTGCATATATAGAATTAGACTCTCCACCATAGAAAAAAACAACACATGAATCGTCATGTGGCTGCGTGAATTTACCAAACTTGCAGCAGGATATGTGCTACATCTGTATTTTAGTGCATATAATTTTAATCAGCGTTGAGAATATACGCAGCTTTCATTTATTCAAGAGGTAGAGTAATCAAGCATCATTTGCTGCTTTATGCTTCAAATTCAATATTCCACGTGCTTGATACAGCTGTATTTGTTCTGACTAAGTTCTGTAGATACTTTCAAAACGCTCCTTCGAATTAAAATAATTTGGGACTGGATCTTGCTGCTCCTCCTCGTGCTAACTTCTTTACTTTTAAAAATTGGATTGTGATGTGATAACAAAAGAAAAGTAGAATGAAGAATTCACTTCTTTTAATTATTATTTGAAGGTTTTGTTTGTAGATAGTGTTTAACAAATAAAATTATTTATTCAAATCAGGTAAACAATTGTAATCACAATCGGACAATAAAAATGTTTCTTTTGCCTAAGCTTCTTCTCTCCCTTTTTCCTTTCATTCAATCCCTTTCCTTTTTTCACCACCTTCTACCTTCAATCATAACACTAAGGCGTTATATATATCTCATCATATCTATTTTGACACTACTATATAAGAATTAAGTAGCAGCCTCTGCACATATCGATATTCTACCGTAGTTTGATATGATCAATCAAAACAATTTTACAAAGCATCTTAGAATCTATACACACAAGAGACTTACTTACATGCTAAGAGTTTCTCTTTTAAGAACACAACATGCAGTTCACGCAGAATCTCCTGGTTTTTTCGCCTATTACTTCCCCAGATTCAGACACGTGTCTAAGAATACTCTGTTCTTTAAACTACTAAAGAGAGAAACCAGCATATATAACAAGGATAATTGATAGATCAAATCAAATGAATAACTCTGCCACTCTATAACAGTGAAAAACATGCACCATTTCCATTTGCCAGTCCGTCTCCAAAGCCTCCGAGATAAGGAAAGCCCCCGAAGCTTCATCCATGGCAACCGAGTCTCCTCAGCCACTTATCAACAAATCTTGCATCCGGTCGATTGGCTCAGTGCGATCCTGCACGGCAAGCCCTTCCGAGACATCAGCGAGTGACTTGAGGTTGCACTTGATCAAAGCTTCGATGAAGTAGCAGGTCTCGTCCTCTGTGTTCCCCTCAGGCACATCCACCACAAAAGATTCAATTACCAGGGTACCTGGCCTTCCATCAATGATTTCCGGGTGGAGGGACATGATAGATGAATAGTTCTGAAAGATAAAATGTAGAGTCAGGTCAAAATTGAATTGTTGTCCTCTCTATGGTGAGCAAGGACAAAAACAGCTTAATCAGTTAGCCAAATTACTTAAAGAACAAGAGTTAACAGTAAGATAAATCAATCGATAACTGATAAAAACATGAGTATTACACTCAGTAAATTATAACTGCAATTAGTTTTAAAAAATTTTAACTTGTTTTTGCTCAGACAAGTGATTAACTCCTAAGCAATGAATTTTCATTTGTGCAAGATAAACCAGAACCACAACCAAAGGAACTTCTTGAGAATTCCATTTACCTAAACTGAATGATGAACTGCCAGTACTCTCTAAAGATGACAGTTCTTTTTGGTTTCCCAAAATTATTTGCAGGAGTTCTTTGCAACTTATAGCACAATAAGTGCATAAAACATCCTTACTACTCATGTATGTTTTGCACCATAAGATCAAAACTACAAATAAAAATTGAAAAGGGATTGTTTGCATCAGAAGTGCAGTTGTGAACATACCATAAAAATGAAAAAAAGGAATAAATTAAAAATCAACCAAAATACTCTCACCCCCGGAGGAATATTTGCACAATGTTAGCAAAGTGCGGAAACTATTCAGCTTCTTACCATAACAAGCTCAGTCAACTACATAAAATGGATCACAATCTATATGCTACACTCCCAATCAACTAACTCATGAACCTTCCTAAATTACAGTAAACTTACTCTCACTTAAAAAAACATGGAAATATTTAGATGAATAGAAGAAGTTAATATGTTGCAAGCAATGAGTTTGATATTGATACATATAGTTCATAGTTACATACCCTGAGTCTGTGATCACCACCAATGATCCTTACACTAAGAATATGCTGATTGTCATCAAGGATCTCCAATCTCTCAGTGCTGGTAGTGGCAGGTAGCCCTGACTTAACATCAACTTCTCTTAGACTCCCAATCTCAAGGTTCCCCCTCACCACACACCTACTCACAAATGGCTTGTACTTCTGTGGCTCATCAAACCTCCTCACCAATGACCACACCTTTAAGACAACAAAAGTAACTAAACACAATAAGTAACCAATTCCTCAATAAATCAATGCAAATACAAATACTCCTTTCATTCTATATTGACAAGTTGTTTTAGCTTTTCTGCTACTTTCACAAATTGATGTAGGGTAAGGGTGCAATTTGTATTCCAACACATTGATTTATGAATATGTCAGATAAGTCAAAATAACCTAT